>NW_028186401.1:655424-762005 GCF_003343005.1 Rhea americana | reverse complement strand
CGCGCTTCAGCCCCGCTCCCTTTTCCTTCCTCCCTCCGCCTCCCGCGCCGCAGAGCGAGGCGGCCGGCCGGCGCCGCCGCAGGAGGAGGAGGAGGCGGCGGCGGCGCAGGCAGGAGGTAGCGCGGCCGGCACCTGCCCCGCGCCGGGGCTGCGCTGAGGGGGGCGCGGGCTGCGCCGGGCGGGCTGCTGGCGGGGGGACGGATGGGGCGCACAAAAAGGGGTTTAAAAGCAGGAAAAAAGAAAAAAGCTGAAAGTTTAGAACTTTTTGAGGGCGGCTGAGGGGGCTGCTGCCGCTGCCGCCGGGGGGGGGGAGGGGGAACCGCTGCCCCGTCCCGGGAGCCGGCGGAGGCAAAGGAAATGCCCGAGGGGAGCCGTAAGGAAGAAAAACAAAACAAAACAAAATCTTACATTTATGTAAGGGCGGCGCGGCGCCACGCGGGGACGCGGCCGTTGGGGCCGTTTGTAACGCGCGCGGCGCTGCCGGCCCCGCGGCCTTCCTCCTCCTCTTCCTCCTCCTCCTCGTCCTCCTCCTCTCCTCATCCCCCTCTTCCCTCCCTGTCTCCGCGGATGATTTTTGCCTGGCAGCAAGAGCCAGGCAGAGCGGAGCGGGGCTTGGGCCCGCTGGCTTTAGCCGAGGGGAAGGAAGAGCCGGGATGGTCCGAAGGGCCGTGGGGAAGCCGGGTGGGAGCGCGGAGCTCGGGGCGCCTGGGCTCTGCTCTCCCTCCGCGCCTCGGCCGCGCGCGGGGACGGGAGCGGTGGTTTGCCGCCTCTCTGCAGCTTTTCCGCGCGGAGCTGCCCAAAGCCGCGATCTCCTGGACGGGCCCGGAGATTTGCATAGCTCTTCGGCGGGGAGGTCCCCGGCGAGGCGGCGGGCGCAGCTCCGCGGTTGGGGAGCTGCGACGCCCAGGCGTGCTTCGCCGTGCCTCCCTCGGGGGCCCGTCATCGAGCCCCCGGGCCGCGGGCACCTGCGACGGCGTCATCCACCTTCCTTGCRCGCCTAACGCGGCTCCTAATGCTAAGTGGGCTTCTCGAGAAAGAGTAGGTGGTTCGAGCAAAGAACTTGTTTCTGGAGAGCTCGCTTGAGTTGGGAGGTGACCTCGGGTAAGCTGGGGCACGTTCGGGTGCCTGAATATACCTGCAGCGAGTCTGGCTTGGCTGGAGGAGCGAAGAGGAAGATCTCAAGATGGTACAGGCATGGTTGGATGTGCTGAGGAGCACATGCTGGGGGCACTCCAAGAGCCAGCTTGGGTCCAGCTCTCCTTTTTCTGTTTCCTTTCGTGATGACCGTACCTGCAGAGCCACCCAGGTGGTCTGCGTGTCCCCCAGCACTGTGTGTCCCACCGGGGCCTGAGCTGCCCAGGCTCCTCGCCTGGATGGCCTGCAGTTGAGGGCGACGAGCCGAGGAATAACAGGAACCTCAACTGAGCTTTGGGAGGTGCTCCACAATGAACTTCTCTAGACATTAGCTAAAAGCTGTCAATAGTAGAGTTTAAGGAGAGAAACTGGGAATACGTGAATTGGGATGTATTCCTTCTTGGTCCCACTCCTTCGAAATGAGCTTCTGCCCAACCTGTAGGATCCCAAGTAGCACTCTTTCTCCAGGAGTCTTTTATCCCAAAATCAAACTAGAAGATGGTGTCTGCAAGTGTTACAGCTGAGCTTGTGTTGTTGGAAACTTTGGGTAAAAGCATTTTAAGGATTTCTTCTTTGTCTACGCAAAGGTAGTGAAATACAGAAATGCCTAGGCTGTACTCCTTATAGGGATGCATTGTGGCAATAATACATTTATGGTTAAGGCATTTAGTGTGCTAGTTGCAGTGAAAGGGAACTAATTATCAAAATCACTGTATCAGGCAGAGTGTCAGCCTGGGGAGTAAGCTGGGTAGAAATCCAGAAATTGGGAGTATTTTCAAACCTCTGTGGTACATACTGACTCCAGTCCAGTATTTCTCCCTCAACTGCTGCAAGTGTGCACAGCATGCCCCAGCTGTACCACGAGGGGATGCCACACAAAACCCCATGTCTGCCAAAAGGAGCTAGTCTGTTGGTCTTTGCATGGGGACGTATTCATTTTTACGGTAGCTGCTTAGTGCGTTTATAGTGAGGGTGCAGAGGTGACAACTGCTCAGCCCTGAGAACATTTCGTCCCTTGCAGTGTCTGTGTAAATGGCTAGGGCAACTTTTGGAGGGTGTGAGTGGCACGGTGGCAGTCCCTGCTGTGCTTGGAAGGGTTACAGCCCACCCTGGGAAGGAGGGAGGGATGCCCTGCTGCTGGCATGCTGCCTCACCAAGGAGGAGGTGTTTGCCTGGGAGGTCCATGTGAAAGTGCTTGCATGGAGACTGGTCCAGGTGTCCCAGCCTGCGTTGCTTTTTGCGGCACCCAAAGCATTTTTCCCACCTTTGAAAAGCACCAAAGAACCAAATCACAGCTGATGGCTTTCCCCCACCGCTGGCATGCAGGAGACAGGGCTGTGCCATGTGCTAGGTATGCAGTTTGGTTTTGGGACAGCACTGTTGGCCAGCACAGTGCAAGGGTCATCAGAACTGATTTTTTTGTACCTGCACCCAGAACTCGGATGCTCACCTAGAAACTATTGATGTAGCATTCGGGAATTTGGTAACATTGTCAGCTCCTTGTTAAATCCCTCTTTAATGAGGGGAGAGCAGGAGCCTGCCTGGAGAATGGTGATGGGTGTGTGTATTTTTATACACTCCTTGCTCTTTGATCCCAACCCAAGAGACCAGCCCTGTTCAGGCAGGGTTAGCGATATACTTGGGTCTTGTTAGCCAACGTGAGCCTGTGTGCTTGGCTGAATTAAAACCAGACTAACTCCAGTCAAAACTGCAGCATCACAGCAGCAGCCACGGGAAGGTCTAACTAGGACTAGAGGTGAGGGGCATCGTGTCATGTCTGAGAGGCCTTAACAGACTGAAACTGAAAGCAGAAAATGAAGGAACAGTGATGCCAGCTGGGCACACACTGCAAATTCACTCATAAACCCATAGTCTTAATCTCTGTGGAAGACTCATTAAAAGACAGAAAGTTACAGGTGTGCAGCTTAAAAGTGGTAAGAGCTTGGAAGTGCCGCAGGAGATTGGGCTCTTCAGTCTGCTGCTGCCTCTTATGCCAGGCCATTTAAGAGTAGGCAACCTTTAAGAGCACTCAAGAGGGCTCTGATTTGCCTCCGTGCCCATATTTGAAGCAGCCTGCTGTTTTTATAGTATTAGAGTTCTCTGAAATGACTGGGCAAAGGGGAAAGAAGCTTGCATGTTCTCTTAGCTCTGTTTTCTTTCTGTAGGGGATTATCTCAGTAACCATATCAGTGTTTTTCAGTTTTTCACGGTAGGGTCTTACAAGAGTCACAGTCAGCTTTGTGAATGGGAAAGATTTTGAGGTTGCTTTTAGGATTTTTTCCAGCTGCATTGCGTCGTTTCAGTGCTTTGAATTTACATTAGCTTGTGGAGCCCTGCCCACTCCCTCAAACCRGCAGCTTTGGCTGAGAAAAATTGGAAACGTTATCTTTCGTAGAGTGAAGACGTTGTTAGACTCCTATGTTAATTCATGTTATGCTCTTAACAAAGCTATTATATAACTAATTTTATTTATATTCTCATAAAATGATGCGTACATTTCTCCAAAGTAATATCTAGACAACTGTGCTCATAAGTACAGAGGAATAAGCCTCTTGCAATTTGTGTACTAGAAAGATTGATTTGTTGTTTATTTTTACACAGGGAAATGATGATTCTTCGGGATGGTGTTTACTAGCAGTGGCCCTGTTCTGCACTTACTTGACAGAGGTCATTCAGTTTTGACAACACTATTCAAGTTGAAGTGCTGCAGAAAGTTTGCTTGTTGAACCTTCACAACTACAACCCAGAATGTACTGGTGTGTGGGAACAGAGGAAGCTGCTGTGTGCAGAGCGAGCAACATGGATCAACAAAATGGTAAATGGAACAATTTCTTTTYTTTCCTGCTCACACTGGGAGCAGAAGTTTTTAAGGGAGTTTTTTTAGGTAGCTTCTCCTGTGTGTCAGTGAAATTTGAATATGTGAAAGGTCTTTGAAYGATCTGAGTTCTAATCTTTGAAAATCTATAAAAAGTAACAAGCAATTTTGCTTGTAAGGAGGATGATTTTGGACTATTCAAGAGGTAAGAATAGCACTCCTCTGAAAAACAATTTTCTCTGAAAATCAACAGAATTAGTCAGGATATGCATCACATCTCATCAGTTCCTAAATATATTTGACAAGATCCATACTTTTTCAGCATGTGAATGCAAATATGTTCCCAGCCACTGATACAGTSTGTATTCAGAGTACGAAAGCTGCTAAAATCAGAGCATAATTTCGCAGGCTGAACAGATACTAGCCTCCTCCAATTTTATTGTCAGCTTTGATAGAATGCCTTGCAGTGATTTATTGTTAGTATGGATTAGGAGGTCTGCATTTATATAATACTGCAAATCTGTAGATAGAAAGTCCTCTTTCAAAGGGATATATGCTTCAAGTTGTTTCCTGCTGATATATATATATATATTTTTTTTTTCTGAACAGCCAAATTATTTTTGGATGGTTGTTAGCACTGAAATCCTCAGCTCTTATGCACTCCTGAATTTTTCTGAGTCAAAACCCAGTTATGTCTCTGCATCAAGAAATCGCCTYCTGCTTATTGTATAACAGTATTCCCCCTCCTTGYAACACACAGTTCATCAGGAGGCAGYATCTGCGTTTTATGTGTGGGATGAAGGTGTGTTTGACGCTCTGTAGTGAGTAAGCAGGCTTCAGTGCAAGATAAATGTTTTTGCAGCCTTATTTTGGATTTTATCAGCAACTATGAAGCACAATCTGGTATTTTATTCAGAGGCCTTCTCATCTTACTCAAAGACATTTCTCATCAGCGTCACAGGGAGCTCTGGGAACTCTTTCCTTTCTCCGTATGTATTCTCCTTATTCTGTGATACTGATCTTTTGTTTTYTGCTTTTCTTAATTAGCATTTTATCTTTCTATAGTAGGCAGGAGCATTTGGCTATTAAGTATCTTTAAAATTGCTAAATTCTGTCTTCTGAGTTTTTTTCTGAAAGAAATTATCTCCACTTGAATRCTGAGCTATAAACTGTGAGAAGAATTTTGATCTGCATTAATGACTAGCAAATGTTAAGTGTAATAGGGATTTGACAAGTTTTTCTCAATGTTTAAAGATACAGAAAATAAAATAGTTCATAGATAAATAATGAGGTAAGAAAGAAAAAAGGTATGAAATCATATTTTCTACATCATGAGTTCGATTTTTCTTGTGAGGACTTTCTAACGTTTTTCTGTTACATATATATATTCAGTTACACCGGTTAACTGGAGGCATACAAAGCTTATTGGTATAAGCTTCTATACCTACATGCATGTGTTAGTTTTATATGATAAACAGTTCTGGAAGCCTGACAAAGTGGTTCGAGGAGAACTTAAGATCTAGTGCTACCCCAGTGGATTTGCTCTTTTTAAGCATACTGTACATATTTAAACTCATTYTGGTTTTGAGACTATTTGATTCCTGCCAGGAATAATTGTCATTAGCTAGTTAGTCCACTCCCAAAGTTAGCTGGTCCTTGCTCTGTGTTTGGATCCTGTTGCACAACTTGGCTGCGGGAATGCAGTGAGTCATTCAGCTGCTACATCTGACCCTATTTACACGCCGTTATTGATGGTCTAGATGCAGCCTCCTGCTTCCTTTCACTGGCCAGTGCAGTGCAGGAAGGATGTACACCTGTGCCTTGGTCACCTTCAATAGCCTTAAAATCTCCCGTCTTTTTATTACTGGCAGCTGTATGTTTGGCCAGATCTTCCATGTGGAGAACGTGCTTACAGCTCCCTAGCAAGCAAATGTAAAGTATGGCAGCAAGGGCTCACCTTCCTGCGCCTGCTCGCCGCTCCTCTGCTGCTTTGTTCATCTGCACTGGCTCTCAGCTGCATTGCAGCAGGGTGCCCACGCGCCCTGGGCGTGAGCAAGCTGCCGTGCAGCGGTGGGCCACTTGGAGCCCGCTGCAATGCTGCCAGCTCGACTCGCTGGTGCTGGCAGAGCATCCTGTGGCTCTGCTTCGAGTGTAGTTGGCATCTCCCTTGCTTCCTCAAACCCTGCTTCCCTGCACCCAGGTTTGTTCCCAGTACACTAATTAACAGAAGGAAATCTCGTTCCATGTGCAAAGCAGGCAGGGATACGGGGGAGGCTGCAGTCTGTCATGAAACAGGGTTATTTTAAACCTGGTTAAAGAGCTCTGCATAATATAATGGAGTTGACACAATATGATTCTTGTAGGAAATAAAATAGAAGGCTGAAGATATCACCATGTGAACATCTAGAACTTGATAGAGATAYGCCTCCTTTCTGGTGGTTGGTTAGTTTCTTTGAATCTTAGAAAATTTTACAGCTAGGAATTAATTCTCCTATGAGTTTCTAGGAGACAGTTCAGCAGAGATGTAGAAGAGCCATCGTTGTCTCCTGAAATGCAAGAATAGGGAGCTTTATCTCTCTTTTAATAAGAATTGTATTCAAAGTCCAAGAACGTTCGCGTGCCCATTGCTTGTGTCTGAGGTGGAATCGGTCTCTCTTTCAAATGCTTTCTCTCCTCCTAAGTCTAGAAATGAGTATTGAAAAGGTGTGTTGTATTGCAATGTATATAGTATTCCCTAATTCGGGACAAGATGCCAGCAATGGTTCTTTGAAATCTTATCGCAACTTCAGAGATATTACCTGAATKAACCTTTACAACTTCTGAGGCAAGTCTGCTGTAAGCTAGCCACTTCCAACTGTACAGAGAAGCAGAGATAGACATATACAGCGTGAGTGGAAAAGGATGCAGATATTGAAACTAGAGGGCAAAAGAGTAGCCACAGTGTAATGACCTGACCTGGCATTTGGAGCAGACTAGTGCAGCTTCAAAAGTGCCATGGGGACTCTGCAGCTTACAGGACTTTATTTTGCTGTGAAAGAAGCAGCCTATGACAGTGGTGACTCTGTGAGCGCATCGGCTGGGGCAGGGCTCGGGATGGACAAGCTGCTGCCTGCACCACCATTCTGTGAATCACAGTGGAGTTGCCGGGGTGAGCAATGCTGTAATCCCCCTTTTCCTGCAGGTGTGAAAGGGTCATTTTAACCACRGACACTGCTTGGGAGCCAGTGCCGTTTCTTATGGAACGTTTCACAAGTGATCAAGCGGTGACAGCTTTGCTTAGCTAATAGCAAGCAAGGTCACATTTGAAACTGCCTCTTTCAGGGGCACAGGGCTCGGAGCGTCCAGCGTCGCACCCYACTTGTGTGGAGGTGCTGCATTTGCAAACGTGGCCCAGGGCTTTAAGGGGAGGGCCCCGAACTTTCTCTGCTCCTGCCCTTGCTCTCTGTTTTGTGCTTACCTGGGAACCGAGACGTCCAGGCTGTCAGTCTGGCTACGTGTGAAATCCACTTAAAAGTCTACAGGAAGAACCTGACTCCTTTATGGGAGTGGAAGTAGACAGCCTGCTGCTGCTGGATGTGCCCGTAGATGGCCTCTAGATTAGATCCGTGCTGTTATTTCTTCCTATGTCTGTGTGATTGATTTTGTTGCCTTAAATGTGAAGGGCAGGAACTTGCTTTTGTTACTGTGAATATCTTTGCTTATAATTTTTTTTTTCTGCTAAAGAGAGCAGGAAGGGAAAATCAGTGTATGCATCACCMCTGCTGCAAACTGCTTGGTTTCTCATGAGAGCCTCATGTAAACCTTAAAATCTTTACATCAGTGTGTGCGTGAGGTTATAGGCAGCAGCTGAATCTTGGAGCACGTAGACTTACTCCCAGTCATGGCATGATGCACTGTGTAACACAGAAAGAGATGCTTGCACTCTCTGTCCTGCTTTTTTCCTGTCTGCACAGCGGAGGCGGTAGTATAATCTTGTGTCTGCCAAGACAGCATTGCTGTGCGGAGAGTAAAGGAGAACATCTGGAAAGCAGTTGGAGCACGTGTGATGCTGGAGACCTGCTAAGCCTGTTGGTTGCCTGAAGTGCTGCAGAATCAGCCTAAATGAGCCTTGAAGGTTTTCTGCTTTTCCTCCTGTGTGTTAATCTGAGAGTTAGTTTGAGTCCCAATAGCGAATTGAAACTATTCCTAAAACAAACAAACAAACAAACAAACAAAAAAAACAAATGGCAAGAAAAAGAGATATTTTATATGAATTAGTCTTAGTCTGTATGCCCTTCAGAAAGAGAAGGAGGAAATGCTAGGCAGGAATAGGAAGTACAGTAGCAAAGCAGTAATAGGTTTGTATTTTTAAACCTATTTAAATACAYGCTTTATACAGAAGTGGTGAAATCTCACATGAGGCCAAAAGCTAGYGCAGAAGGCCAATCTGCACCAGAAAATGCATGTGGTTGAGGCCATTCTCTGGTGCAGACTCCGTGGCATAGCTGCACGCTGCACCATCTCACTGAGCTGAGCCAAGATCTCTTAGAAAGGGCAAGGAATGGTGCAGCACGTAAAATTAGGTGCCTAGACAYTCTGAAGTGATTTTCAGAGTACAGATGCTGTGCACTGTTCTTCAGAACATATATACCCTTAGATGATRTTTCTTATGTTTCAAAATTCAGGCATGCGAAAGAACCATTTACTTTTGGAACCTGGTTCTTGTGCATGTGGGAAGTGATTCAGGAAGGGGYGTGCAAACAAGCTGAATTTGCTTGCCTGCATGATTGATAGGGCATGGGGGTGCTGCGCCCTGCTGGAGTCGAGGGAGTAAGGAGATGCGCTTAGGTCCTAGCCGTAAAGCCGGGAGTGCAGGAGCTAAGAAGGACCTGGAGGCCATGGGAGAAGGGGAGGTGGTGAGGAGAGCGTGCAGCAACTCTCAGAAAGAAATCAAATCCCAGTTCATTACTAGGAGACTGCTAATTGGGCAGGGAGTCAAACCTCAAACATAGTGTGATTTACAGCCAGTAATAAATCATTGATCTGTATCTTAGCTGTACTTGGATTTTTCTGCCAGTATACAGCTTTATTTTCCCCCCTAAAGGTTAAAATTATTGACTGTGTGTTACAGTAAAATGTAACTTGTGACAGCTGTTATCAAGAYGCCTAGAAAAAACAAAGATAAGGTGATAAGGGAAGTAAAGAAGATCCTTTGCACTTAGAACTGTGTACAAAGACTTCTTGGCTACTCTACTGCTCTGATTTTGGAGTTGTTCTCAGCGGTGAGGGCTGACATTGGTCACAGCCAGAGCAGTGTCCTCAGCTTCAGTGGGAAAAAGCAATTGATGGTGTTCACACGGACGCAACCTTTACTAGGCCTCTAATTGATTTATCATTTTGTCAGTGATGTTACRGATTTTTTTTAATGCAAATATAAAATGGGCTATGAATTCATTTTTCATCCTCTCCAAGGCCTCAGGGGGCCTTATCTGAAACCTGTTAAAGCCTTTGCACTGCTATGACAGGCTTTGGACCTGGTCTTTGGGGAGCGTTAGGACATTAAGTCTGCGGTTTGCTTGTTTTTCATTTCTCAAATCGATAGAGGCTGCTGGGGCTCTGTTTTGCAGAAGGCAGCTAACTCGGAGGAAGTGTTTGCATTGCAGATGAGGGGTGGGGTGCGTTTTTAAGCCATCCATCTGTCAGCCTGCTATATAGGTGAAGCCTGTCCCTTAATAGGTTCCATCTTGGGTTTACATCGCATTAGGCTGATATTAGTTCCTTTCCTGAAGCAGTCTGTGCGTTCATTAATGGGTCAGCAATTGCTGGTTTGCGTGATTATGTATAACCTCAGCAGCAGCTTGTAGATATTTATATCGGGTACTCATAGTTTCATAACAAAAGTGTGTCCATACTTGGAGTCTGTGTGTCACTATCTTAAAGGGAGGACTGATTGATTTAGTAATATTTTGGAGGTTATACTGCAGTTCTTGCAAATACCTAAGCCCTCTCAAGATGATAATTAGCCACCCCATACATGTCTGAAGGGTTAGTGAAATCCCGTGATGTTTCTATCTGCTGCTCTGGGCTGACAGGCAGGTTGATGCAGTGCCACCCAAGGGYGATGGGAAGGGGTCAGTTGGCTACCACAGGGCTGATGAAAGGAGCAGGGAGCTGGGAGTTGGAGGAGCAACTTAATTTAATTCCTAATAGTCAATATGCAGCTTGCAAGTGTAAAGGTTCACATTTCAGATATGACTGGGGAAAACTCGATCCCAGGCTGTCCACAGCGCCTTTGCTGTGCAGAGCTGAAAATCATGGAAAAATTATAAACCAAAGCAGTGATTCAAGCAAGAGGTCTGGATAAATTTAGCTCAAATATTCTTGGTATGTTTGTGGTCACTGTGGAAATTACATCACTGCTTGTTTTAGTGATCAGAATATCGCTTGGAAACTGCCCTGGCTATCCGGAAAAGAGCTCAGAAGGAAAACTTTTAAAAGCATACATGTCTGGAATAACTTCTGCATTTAGGTGGTTTGAGAGTTTTTTCTTTTTTTTAATTCCCATCTTTTATTCATATCTGCAAGTTATTGCTGCTTTATTGAAAAGCTGCAAGGTTTGGAGCTGATACACTCTGCAGTGTGATTATCCAGCTCATATTAAATTCTGTCTAGTGAGTAAGATTCAAGAAGAGTGCTGGTAATTGCTTAAGACAAGACCTCCTCCAGAATCTGCCTGCCCATCTTTGTCTTGCACATCAAAGAGCCTTTGAAAAAGCTTTTATTTTTGCATCAAACAGGAACATTCTTTTTTTAAAAGTAATGAACAGGATCCCTTCTCAGATCTTGAATTTAGCTTTTTTTTTTTTTTTCTTTATAAAAAAAAACACTAGATATAACAGGGAATCTAACTTACTTAAGTATTGACTAGTGCAGAGTGAAGGTGCTGATGCTTTTGTTCAATACTTGTTTGTTGCAGGGTTTTATTTTTTAAAAAAAAAAAAAAAAAAAAAGTCTGGCTCCTTAAGTCAGCTTGTAATAGTAGTTGCAATTCTCCACAGTCTTGCACCTGGGACCTTTTACACCTTATCAGGATGGGAATAAAACCTATGAAATCAAAATCCTTCATTGTTGTGCATGGAGGATAGTAATTTGTACAGACTGGATCAGATTTTCAGGTGCACTGGGTTTGAATTCATCATACATTGTTGGTAAAAGGATGAAAATGCTTTTTCTGATGTTGTCCTCTGTAGTTCAGAGCAGCTACATAAGAAAACCTACAGGCTGCAGCTGGTTCACGGCACATGCCTTGATCTGAACATAGCATCCTTCAAGGCAGAAGCCTTGTCCCTTGAAATCGGTGCTGACTTACCCAGAATTTGGGAAGATTAGGGGAGTTTTTTCCCCATTCCCTCTCTCTGCAAGCACGAGCACTTCTGCCACTTGTAGATTTTATCACAGGCTGTGGAAGAATTTTGGATTTTTATTGTAGCTCGCATTAAACCTTTGGCAGCACATCGCTTCACAGGCTGACTCAGGCCCAGCGCTGCCTGCCTTGGCCACAGCAGAGGCCTTTTTATGGTGCTTTCTTCTGTTCCAAAAACAGCTGCTAAGGTAATCTTCCCTCTATGATACTGTTTCCTGGAAACCTGCATCTCCGGGGGTCCGCTCCTGCTCACCTGGAAGCTAGTGGAAATACTTGCATGGAGCTCACTAGGAGCTGGATCCAAGCCTCTGTTTCTACACTTCTTTTTTTTCTTTTAAATTTTCCAGAGCATCACTTTCACACCTTTTCCCTGCTGCTCTTCCCAGCTCTGTGCTCCCTGGACACCGCTGCTACGAAGTGGCCTGTGCAATTCCCTTGATGCCAGCCGTAGCCCATATCCTCGCTGTATTTTCTTTCACTCTGTGTGCAGCACTTACAGATACACTAATCTAGAGCTGTTACCATCTTGGTGATAAATAAGAACCGTGAGTAACCAGGAGGGGTCGGAGCCCTGCTGTCGCCCTCCCAGACCTTACGCCAGACCTGTTTGAAATGAGCTGGCTTGTCCGCTCCTGGTGCGCTTTCAGGAAGACTGTTTCAGAGCCTCAYTTCTCCAAAGTTTTAAACTCTCCTCTAATTGGTGGCTGAAATGTGTTCATGCTCTGCTCATAAATAGCTCTTGTTCCTCCCTGATGTCTCCCTCTGGAGGTATTTAAAAGCAGTAGTCCCATCCTATCCAGCCTTGATTTTACCGGGCTAAACAAGCCAAGCGCTTTTCAGCTGCRCTGCTGTAATTAGATGCTCATTTCTTTGAGTCATTTTCTCCATCCGCTCCAGATTCTCTTAAGCTTCCTTGAACGTAATAAATCAGAGTTACCCGAGGTATTTAAAATGTCTTTTCTGTCATCTCCGACCAGTCTTTCTGACCCTCCAATATCTTCATATATCCAGGATCTGTGAGACACCTGCGGAGACCTCAGGCCTTTCCTCCCCTCACACACACACACAGCTTCACCTGCGATTCCTCCAGACTCAGCCACTCGCAGCGAGGGGCATAAATCTCTGCTGCTGTCTGAAGTCAGCTTTAAATCCGTGTCTAAAGAGGAAGCAGTGTAAGGGGGATGACCGTGACTTGGTGCTTTGCCTGTGTGAATAGTGAATATCTCATTTTTGAGAAGAAAATTGAGCAAATGATTTGTTTGAAAGAAAAGTATGGAAATTTTCCTCTTCTGGTGAAAGCCTGAACATTAAGGAAACTGAGAAGTTTCAAAAGAAACAAAATTATCATCCACAAAAATTTATTTTATGAAGTTTCAAATGGAAATCCAATCTTGGTTTGGATTTCATGGTTGAAGTACTTGGTTCAGCTGGACAGGAATGGTTTCACTAGAGACACCTTCCGCGATTTACTAGTTCTGTCTTTCCAACCATGCCTGGAAAGGGAGATGAAAAAAATTCAAAAGTGTAACCGTACTTGTGTGTACTTAATGTATATCTTCCAATTTAAAAATTGGAAAGCAAGAGTGGCATAGCTGGCCTTGCATACAAAAGCATATTTCTGAGTGATTCAAGCTGTAGGATTGGAACCAAATCACTGATGCCAAAAGGCAAAAATAGAAACTTTCACTTAGAGCTGAGTCATTTGTATTTTCAGTACGGCAGTTGGCTCTCTGGCCATTTGCAGCTCTCTTTTTCCTAAATCTCTGCCCCTCAGGAGTGGACCGTGTTGTGAGCAGCAATGCTTTGAGCGCTCTGAAGTTGGAGAGGACATGTGTGCAAGGAGCTGAACCATCACCCTAACCGCTGAGGGCCCAGTGCCGTTCAGCAAAATACCAAGCTTCCCTACTTTTTTTCTTGCTTGCCACGTTGTTATCCTGTACCACGGCCCACGCTTCCTCTCACGATTTTCCCAGAACTGCTGCAAAGCAGCTCCGACTCCTCCAGCGTGTGCACATCCACCTCAACTTCTGCCTTGCTTTCCGCAGCCCGCTTCCCCTCTGTGCGGAGGGCAGGGAGGCCGAGCGGGACCCGTCCGTCCCGGCGGCAGACGAGTGACCGTGCCAAGACGTCGAGGGCGGCGGGGTTAGCAAAAGGACGCCGGCGCTTGTGCGGCATCCAGCTGCTCTGCGTCCAGCGTGAAGGAGAGGAAGGAGGAGGAGGAGGTCGTCAGTGCGGGAGGAAGGGATATGTGGCTGCGCGCTGATGGGTGGCCTCTGCACYGAGCCTTCGGTGAAGATCATAGTCCTGGTGCCCCGGTGCCCTTCCAGGAGGGACTGCCCCATGCGTGGAAGTGATGAGCGTGAGGGAAAGGGCCCGCTCAGGGCTTTAAGGTTGATAGCGCTCATTCCTTGCTCTTGTGTAGCTACAGGACTATTGTTGTTTTTATTGTTATTATACGTTAGGGACTTGAAGCTACCTTGCGTTTCCCAGCATGATTTGCACGTGGCAGCTCTGCTGTGGTGACAGTTGTTTTCCGGTGTACGTTTCTTTGTGCTGCAAATTCATTGCTGTGCAATAATGTTGTGCATCTCCTTTTTGTACTTCAGCAAAGTAGGAAGAGCAATTTTGAACTTCTTGGACAAAGCGACTGGTTCCAGAGTCCCCGGGGCCTGGGACTGTGCGCAAACACAGGAGCCCGCTCCGACCTGGCAGAGCTTTTCTACCCTGGCTCAGCACTGACCGGGRCAGACCGAGGCTTATTGTATAAACATAGAGCTTAACCTAAAGCTTTCTAACATAGCTGTTTTTCATAATTCACTCTGAGAGCCCCTCAGAAAGACAGGAGCCCAGAGCATTTTTCCATCCGAGACTTAATTTTTTCCTTTCCGATTTGCGTTAGTAAATGCTTTTTCCTTGCAGGTCAAGTGTATTTCTAAATAGAATATTTCCAGTGGTTCTGGCGATCRTTGGTCACTTTGCATTGCTGTACCTAAAATTGTCTGCTTGCCCCTGACARAATCCTTAGCGCTTGCTGGAAAATGTTCAGTTCAGAGCAGGATTTATTGTGCATGGTACCAGCACATAAACAATTTAAAAATAATACCAGATTATGCAACAACAGTGAAAAAGATCCCTTCAGTACTGAATTTTTGTCTGCAAAGCATTCTTCTGTGTTTCATATTTGGTCTTTTGAAAGGTTGTGTTCCCTTTCAGGGGCAGTGAGCATTGATTAACAGCTATATTGTAAATCTGGGCTTAATTCATACGAAATACCTCATCTTTTCTACTGGCACAGCAAGCAGATCTCGGTGTAGAGCTGTTCCTTTAATTAGTTTAAATAATGAATGTTTAGATGAAATTGAGCCACGTAAAACAGTCAGAAAAAGTGTGTCTGTGGAGGTTTCCCTCTTTGTCCTGAGAAAATGGCGTGTCTAACCAGTTGGGAAGAAGTATTAATCCTTGCAAGGGAGACGTGGCCCAGTTCTGTCTCGGCCTTTCCAGCAGGGACGCTGRATTTCCCAGAAAAACCAGCTTGTTGTCTTACAGTTGCATTTACTGTGGCTTTCCCTCTCCTTCTCCTGGTGGAGACTTTTTCAAGTTGCTTGAATCCCAGCGTTTTACACCAGAATCAATTGGACCAAGGGTATTTTGCCTAAATCTTGGGAACAAGATGAAATGGGTGACAGGGTTTTTGCTGTGGGACCCTCCTTGGTGTGGGGGACAGAGGCAAGCGGAGGAGCAACCTCCTTCCTGGGGCCACAGYGAAGCAGCAAGTCCTGGGCTGTGGCTGCATCTTTTAAGTAATGAAAGAATGAAATGAATGAAATATTCTTAAACAACAAATAAAACCCTGCTTTGAGGTTTAGAGAAGGAACATTGAATGTGTCTTTGTTTCATAAAGCATTCTGATTGATTTAGGCTAATTTAAAATTTTATATGCTTTTATGTTAAAGAAGGCTGAGAATTTGTTTTTTCTGCCTGGTCTGGGATGGGACATGTTTATGAGTATCTCAGAGGTTTCCATGGGATAGAAAAATCTTCCTTACCCAGTCTAATTGGAAAGTGCAATATAGGACAGATGACATCTTCCTTTGAAACCACTGGAGGTTTCYTGCTGGCTGCTACTCAGTGTATTAATTTGAAGTTTTTCAAAACACCGGAAGATGTGTGTGTCTGGTACAGAGATGCCATGTGCCTCAGAACTAGCCTGGCTTTCCATTAATTTTGCAAACCTGCTTGCCATTGCCCCCTTAGGGTAATACTGAAAAATGTTCAGCGACTCTTGTGAATTTTTAAGCATTTGGGGGATTGGCTTAAAATATTCAGCACATTTTAAACCTCATCTCTGTCCCTTTTTGCATCTGCTCTGTGGCAGCAAACAGAAGTCAAAATGACAAAAAAATTAATCTGGGGAAGGTTAGCAGTAGCCATCTGGTGCTGTTGAGGAATTAATGCCTGAGCCCCCCACCCCCACCCCCTGGGAGAGGCAGCCTCCCTGCCTGCCTGTCCCCGGATCCTCGCTAGACCAGAGGCTTGGATTTCACTCTAATGCAACATGGAGATGAAAATAACTGTCAAGGGTAAAATGTAGTAGGTAATTCAAACAGAGAAACCGCCAGCCAGAAGACRTTGCATCCAGTGGCCACTGTCAGAGCTTCTTGAGAGCGGTTTGTGCCGGAGCAGAGGTGGGCGGCCGGCAGTCCAAGGAATTAACAGCTTTATTGAGCATCACTGCCCGGGAGGCTGTGTTAAAGTCATCATCTTGATTTGCTCCCGTCTCTGGAAATACCTGCACAAACTATGAAAAGGTCAGTAGCAGTTTTAAAGTTGCTATTGTAATGCTGTTTTGAAGTAGGCTAGCTCCCTACCCTGTTTTATCCTGCGTTAAACATCTCATTTATATTTTTTGTGATAAATAAGAATGTTCTAGTATTGTAGTTAGTTACCAAAGAACTTTTGCCTTATCAAAGGGAATTAATGTAGCACCTACAAACTCTGAGAGGTTATCTGTCAAAGAATGCAGTGATTTGGGACATAAAGATGATAATCATCTCTGTAGTGTGCTATTTTGTTATGCTGCTGTGTGCCGATAGTTTGCTGGCTCACAGCATTTACCTGCAAACTCTCACCTTTTTACTGTTGGAGAGATACTGTCAATTTAGAAACTTTAGATTTTAAACAGTTTCTTCACCGGTCCTATTAACAGGGCCTGAGAATGGGTATAACGTAACACCGATACCCTCATGAGATCCTTTATTACTACAAAAAAAAAAAAAAAAAAAAAAAAAAAAAAAAAAAAAAAAAAAAAAAAAAAAAAAAAAAAAAAAAGAGAGAGAGAGAGAAAGAAAGATCTATTTTTGTTTTGTTTCTTTCAGCTAAGATGGCACAATCCGTTTTGCTTTTCAGATTGATACTGCTGTAATTGTTGAATGGCAATAAAATAACGTTTCTTTTTTAATTAATAACCACTGTTACCATTGGAATATTTTTTAAAAGAAAATTAGTCTTGGTCTTAGCATTTGTAAAAGGCTGTTACTGCACAACCAACCTTAAAGCTACTCCATAAGACATTGAAATTAGGAGTGGAAAATATTTCCAAAGTGAGTTCCTTTCAATACAAACTGTTGAGTGGTGTAAGGAATAGAAGAAGAATGTACTTTCAATGTCAACAAATGCCTGCTGTTTTCCTGTCTTCAAAACTAGCATTTAGTTTGGTGTTACAGTCATTAGTAGAAAGAGACGATTGCAGAGCATCAAGCAAAGAAAAGGTACAGTGGGTCTACAAAGAAACTAAACAGAGAAGCTGCAGAGATAGAGGATTGAGTGGTAAGGAGTAAGCCCTGTGGCCTTATTTTCATCAGCATTCAAATACATGTTAGAGGAATGAACCCAGACCATGTCACGTCTGTTCAAATAGACTTAATTTATCTGCTTTCCTTCTGCAACCTTAGAAGTAAAGAGGGGGCTGACTTCGGGCAGTGGTTTTAGAGGCCTGCGCAGGAATTCTGTCTCTGATCATTGTGCAATAAAGCAAAAGCTAGAAGAAATCACAAAAGGGCTGTAAGAGCTTCTGGAGTTTCACATTGCCTTTTGTTATAGGAATACCCAAGAAGTACTGATAGCATATCATAACTTGTTGTATGTTAACAAAGACCTTATTGAGCAAAGTGCAGAAGCCAGAGCCTAAATCTATGTTATCCAAGATTTAAAAACACTTTGTTACACCCAGGCTTAAATGCTCAGCATGTTGCATGATCAAGTCCAAAAACAGAGGTTCGTTTCAGTCATTCAGCTTCAGTTATTGCTCTCACACTGTGTTAATAAAGGCTGTTTGCATCTTAGATGACCCTGTTAACTGAAAGCCATGAAGTTTTCAGGTAAAGAAAGAATAGGAAACATGTAGGGTTAAAGCCGTAGGCAGAATCTTCCGGGATTTCAGCCCAGTTTTCTGCTAAAATCTGCTTATGCATATACTGGCAAAATTGTATCTCTGCCTACATGAATGCCAGTACTGATGATAGTTCAGTCATGACTCTTGTAGAAATAAAACAAATTTTAACCTATACGGTGTAATTTTTCTCCTTTTTTTGGCCTTTTGGTCGGTATAAGTAAGTTAAGCTTATAAAATACATTTGACTTCTTATTTTCATTTGTGTATCAGAAGTCAATATATCATTTCATAAGTCACCAGAAAGTCTCCTGTGAATTGGGTAATTCAGTTCACCAGGTGCTTAGCTTTGCAACGATGGCTTCTGTGTTTTTTGGAAACTGGGCAATGGATGGCCCGTTTTCCACTCTCACTTTGAAAACTCAAGTTAGTTTTGACAGAACCACACGGGTGCAGCTGTTGGTCGAGGGCAAGCTTTTCATTACTCTGTGACTCATCAGTTTTACTCTTTTGGGAATTGTAAGTTAGTTCACTTGGAAGGTCTTTAGCTGCTGAAGATCTTTAGTAGCTTTTCTTCTCAGATCATCTTAGGCAAGAGGTCAATTTGCTCTGAAGAGTACAATCACAGAATGAAATTCTGATGACAGTTACATAATGACTTTGAATGATGAGCAGCATTATTTTTCTGCCACAGATACTTAAGTATAAGTACATCAATTTCAAATGCCAGAATTGTTCAGATTGCCTAGATTCAATAAAGCTTTTATTGACTTCTGCTTAATGGATGTTCAGACGTAGCCTAACTAGTCAGTTTTGATCAGATCAATAAAAAGTTCTTAAGTACGTAAGACTAAAATGGAGTTTAGGAACCAAAATTAAGGTCCTGAAAACTTTGACTAAACTGCCAACTAAGTTTGGGAGCATATTAACTCCATGAAACCAATTAATTTGTGACTGTCCAGGACCCGGAGTGCCCAGAAGTCTGCACCTAATGCATGTAAACAGACCRTGACGGCTGATGCCCAGCCCATGTTCTCCAAACAGCACTTGTAACGATGCCGTTATGCCAGAGAGGATTTAAGTTTTCAGAGGGGGACAAAAGGAGCATGGAAGAGGAAGCATGACACATTAGCCAAGCGATTTCATGAAGCAGTCATTGGGTAAAACACAGAAGCAGTCTTGGGGTTAGAGCCTAGTTTGCCAAGTTCCTCCTTCCCTCAGTTATAATGTTGTGGTCCTTCTCATGCTCCCTGGCCTAGATGATTTGATGGTCCCTGTTGGGCAGTTTCAGGAGGAGAGGTGGAAAATGGTGGTATATGGAGTAGTCTGACCTGTAGGAAGTTCAAGAGGTTGGTTGGAGACCTCTCTAGCAGAAGAGGAAGTATCACTGGGATCTCCCAGATCATCAGTGAGCCTCTGCCAYGAGCTGCTTGTATCTTCACCTCCCTTGGCCGTGATTCAAAAAGAATGAATGATAGCCCAGCTCAGCTCGTGGCAGAAAGGATGTACCTGTACMCTTGGTTGGGGTTCCAGATGTAGATCTTGAGTTATAGTCCCTACAATCAGGAATTGGGGCTGGAAGGATGTTAAACTTGACCCTACTCTCATCRTTTCTTCAGTGACTAGCTTAAAGCTGCTATGCTCTGGTGGCCCTGATTTGAAGGGCTTCCTGCTCAGCTGTCCAGCTGTGTTGGATCATCCAGCGTGAGGCATTTTCTCCTCCAAGGGGAATTCCAGTGCTTCTCTCTAGGTCAGGATTTCATCACAGGGCGCTGAGCACAGGACRGCTGCATGCTCCAGGAACTGGACCGTCTACTTTGATCTGTACTTATGATTGTATTTAGACCTATACTGAATTGTTTAGATTGGAGAACCATTTTGCTTAAAAATTATCTCCCTTTAAACAGTTAGTGCTTAGGAATAATTTGCATTTCCTTCCTTAGGTGTCCATAAAAACAATTAAAGCRTATGCAGTATTCAGAGAGGTCTATTACAGGTGGGTGGTCTGCTGTAAAGGCCTCGAACAAATGCTGTATAAGTTTTCTGGTATGTGCTCCAGAAAAATAGAGAATTAGGAGGAAAATCTAATGCAATGAAAACATGGCACCTAGCATGAGTGCTGAGATGCTGTTCTTTGTGCTRTAATATAACATCGCGTTCATTTGCCTTGGTTTCTGCTGTTTGTCCTTCACACATTCTGCATCATCCGAGAAAGGTTATTGATGCCTGCACATTTTTAATGGCATRAATCTCTGGAGTCGTCTCTGATGTCTGAGTGGTTTGAGCTTCATTTAAATAATTGATGAGAAGTGTTAGTCAGAAGGTACTGGTGATTCAGACTGCATTATTCAAAGATATTTACTGACAGTTATAGATTGGTCCAAATTTACTTCTTTTTCCAGGCTGCATTAAACTAAGCCCTCCATGACATACGTGTCTATTTAAAAAACCTTTGCTAACTCATGTGAAAATCTGTGGGCTTTACAGGTTTTCTTTAACCAATTGCAGAAAAGCAGTAACAATTAATAATACTTTAATAGGAAAAAGTGACTGTAAAATGGTCTGTCTTTAAGTGGAAAGTGCTTCTATTGGTTTTCTGTGTCTCGCCTATCGTTCTTTTGTGTTTTTTAATGAAGGCAGCTTGATGCCTTGCTCCCCAGCTTTCAGGGGCCTTGCGATGATGGGGCATGTGAGATGCACAGAGCTGGAGACTCATGACCCCAGCTAGACTGCAACCTCAGTGTTCAGCAGAGGACAGGGAAATGGAGGGGGAGCATTCAGGCTGGCTGAGCCCAGCATCGGTGCCACAACCAGGAATGGACCTGAGCATCTTCCTCGCAGTTCGGTGGCTTTCCTGCCAAAGCACACAGCTTTCACCACCTCTTAGTTGGGATCTGTGTATGTGACTTTTTGTTAGCCTCAGTAGAGCATCTTCTTTGATGGTCTGCAGCTTTTCATCTTTAAACTTGTTGGTAGTGTATCTGGGGCAGCCTCAGACAAAATAGACCTAGCATCCACCTGGCACTCCGGTGGCTGAAATACAAGAGCAGAGATTTTGAGAGATACACAGTTCCTCTAAAATGTAAAAGCTTACATGGCTTCTAACAGTGTTAAAAAAAAATCTCCTTTTGCTCTGTTTTGCCATCTAGAAAATAGAGTGTAATAATTCTCKTTCCTTTCACATTCATTAAGGTGTATAAAGCTGTAGTTGCAAGTGCTGGAGAAGTACAGTGGGGTGTTATCAGGCTCTTGGCACAAGATGAATGAAGTGCGACTGATGTAAGGCTAATAACATCAGAATTGCTTTGCAGGCCCTGCAGACTCCTTGCTTCTTTAGAAGTACTGTAGGTGCCAGTCTCGTGTAAGTATTTCCCTTCTTAAGTTCCTGCACCAGGAACCGAGTGTGTCGGGCTGCAGCAGCACGTACATGTCTGTGTGAGCTTTCACACCTTCCTTTGGAAACCACCTCTGGGAGCAATTGAGGAAGTCACTGTCCCTTTTAGTTTCATGTCCCTGTTGGAAAGTTCTTTAATATCCTTTAACATGACTTTCTCTCATCAGACAGTTTAGGTGTTGGGTTTTCTTTCTCCTCTCCTTTTTAATTATATGCAGTAAATAGTCCACTGAAAATAATCTGCCTCCTGTGTTTGACTGTGTTTTTTTTTTTTTTTTTTTTTTTTGCCAGATTGCATTGGTGTTACAATGTACATGAATAATAAATAGGTACTTCTTCCCGACCCCTCTTTTCCTCTTTTACTGCAGGATCTGTGGACATGGGTGGCAAGCAGTCCACAGTCGGTGAAGTCTCCATACTTCAGACACCCGTGACAGAAAGCATTCAGGCTGCTTACAAAACTGGAGACTGCAGTAAGGCCCAAGAGTTGATTAAGCTGTCATGTGAGGAGACTACATTGCAAGTGGAGAAGGTAGAGTGGAGTTACTCTTTCCCAAATTTTATTAAGAAAGAACCCTTCCATTCCAAGCTGCTGCCTTGCATCGTTCCTCATGCAGACAGCGTGTACCTACTGTGCTGGTGCTGCAGGGTGCCAGGCAGGACTTGCTTGGGCACTTCAAGAGCATACGCTTAGGGACAGAGTTTCCTCTTGAAAGTACAGGTCAGAAAGATAAGACAGACTTCAGGGAGAGTATGCTTAGGCACAGAGGGATTAAACAACATGTTGAGGTCAGTCACAGCATCAGGAGCGGAGCCACAGGACAAAAATCYTATCGACGTTAAAGTGGGTGATAAAACTCCTGCTGGCTTTACTGGGGTCAGTATTTCACATCAGACTGCCAGTTCATCGGAGCTCATGAGGGTGTGTTGGCTTTGCGAGATGCAGAGAGTCTTGCACTTTTCTGCCTTCTCTCCAAATTGGCCAAGTGCAAGTTCACTGTGGTCTAGGAGACTCCACTGACCTTCAGTGTCCTGCTTTGCAGCTTATGTGTACGAGACTTGATCTTCAGGAAGTGTGTAGTATCTTGGGTTGCTGGGCTTCTGGTGGAGATGGCAGGCAGAATCCATGTGATATTAGCAAGGATTGAAAGTTGCTGTATTATGGAACTCAGTCCTGCATTCAGTAGCTGCATAGAAAAAACTTAAAATCTTTTCTTCTCAGTATGGTGGACTACTGTAATACAGAAAACAAATGAAGTTCCTAGAGACTTAGAAAGTTGGTTACAGTRCAAGAGATTTGTTTGCCAAAGACTGAAGTATTTCTAAAATAGTAGTGTTAAAGTCTTGATTGTGGTGAAGTAAACAGCAGAACGTACACTAAATGTAAAATTACTATGCAAGATTCTCAGCTGATAAAAACAAACACTTTATACTAACTGCACATCTGGCCCCGAGTCTTCGTTATGCAGGTATATACTACTCTTTGCAGCACATGTCTGTCTGAAGGTCGAGATGCATGACACACGCTGTGTTAGAATTTATGTAAATTTTCAGGTGAGATAGTGTCACAGCTTTTGCTGAATCCTCCAGAATTACCCTCTTTCCTCCCTAAACACTACCRTTACTGTGTATGGAGAGTACTTGAGAATTAAATCCAGACTTAATGGCTATCTGCAAAATAATATACCATCTCACCTGCTAGCAGAGCTGTGCAAATGCTGTTTCTGTTGGTCCATGGGAAATTGTTTTCTACTTACCGTGCTGGACCTTGGGCATTTTTGCAGTAAAGCCATGCGAAAGACTGTTAAACAAAAACAATAGATTAATATAATTACTTATTTCATCAACAGCAGTGGTTATATTGGCTATTAGTGTTCATGACGATCTTAGCTAACCACAGTGACAGAGTGYATGCATTTACATGGGCATGAATAAATACATAGCTCTAGAAATGTCCTCTTCCTTTGCCTGCCCCTTTTATAGAAACGTGGAGAGGGTCCCAGAGAGTTTATTTTGCTGCATTTTCTTTGCCAGTGTCAGCTTTTGGGTATTGCAGCAGCATATGGAGATCTGCAGGCAGTGAGGTATTTACTGAAGGAAGCATTAGTGGTGTTACCAACAGAACCTAATGATGACAACGCGGCTGTGGTGGCTGCATATTTTGGACATAAGGACGTTGTGAAAGAACTGCTGGACTCCTTGCATGGTAAGCCTGCTGTTGGGTTCTCTCTGYCTTCTCTCTATGCTGCTCAGTAGCTGTGTGCTATAGTTTCAAGCAGACATTTTTTTTTCCACTTGCCTTGAAAGGGGAGGGATTCAGTCATGGGAAAGTGGGTGGAGGGGTCTAATATCTGCTGTGTCTTAAGAAAACTTCCCCCATGGGGGAGAAAACACAGGCATAAAAGTATTCTGTGTTTGCCAATTGGAAGTAGGGAAAGATGCCATTTAGGCGATTCATTCCCATCAACCCTCACAGCTGGGTAACATCCCAGACCCCGCAGAGAAATTACGGGATTTTCAGGAAACGGCATCATCCCACTGTGCTGATCCTGCAGACGCAGCGGTGCTGGGAGGGAGAGAGTGCAGCACGACTGTCTGACAAGTAACAGTTTAGGTGCACAGATGGCAGCAYGTTCTTTGCTCTATTGTTCCTGCCTTTTTGATCTGACTTCTAGGGGAATTCCCTGGTTTGAATCATCATTTTATTTTTTCATGCTTTCATTGATACAATGATTTTATGGCAGAATGAAACATTTTTTTAGCCCTAGATGCAATTCTTAAGGCAGGTTTTTCATTAAATAAAAAGTCAGGGTGAATTACTCATCGCTGTCTTGACCTCAGACACGGCAGTGGTCACAAYGGCTAAGCTTATCCTCTGCAACCTTTGATCTGAATATGGCTCTGGCTCCCCACCAAAGCTATGTACTTGCCAGCAGCCTTGATGAGAACAGGAATAACTTGCTGGGACACCTGCATGTTTGATTTACTTGGACTGTTAGAGTGATAACAAGTAACAGAAACTTTCCACTTTAGTGGTGTGTAATTAAATGTAATATCATTCAGCCAGAGAGGGAGACTAATGAGGCTGCTTTTAAAATAAATTATAATAATAATACTCTCAGTAATGAAAAGTGACTTAAGTAGATGCTGGAAACTTAGGTAGGTTTAGAACTGACCAGATTTCCTTAAATGCTGTGATTTGGGGGACTTGGGTGCAGAGATTAGCCCTGTAAAGATACAGCTTTCAGAAGTTTTTTATACAGAATCCTCAAGTGGCTTCCTTGTGAAGTTATGTAGAGACTGATCACAGAGTTTGGAATAAATTACATGTGTATCCCGTCCAGGAGCATTGCCTTGGTCAGCGCATGCAGTGATTCTGGCTCCATGTGAACTTCRGGCTTATAATTAAAGTGGAGGCTGATATTTATAGTGTGAGGGTGAGAGACATAGTAAAGCTGTTATGGGTGCAAAGCATGACATTATTTCTGCAGCAGCTTGGGCTTGTGGACCTTTCTGCAACATTTTACATTGGATGTGAATTAGTAAGATAAAACGAGGTGGTAGTGTAAATCAGGGAAGATTGAGAGGATGGCTCACTGTTAGTAGAGATAATCGTGTCATAGACATTTAGTCATGAGGGCCAAAATTATGCTCACCTAGAGGAAAGCGATGCTCCCCAGACAAAATACAAATTCAGCAAAGAAGCAGTTTGGAGATGACTAAAATTATTAGCAAGTTCATGCTGAAATCAGAACATGGGATTTTAATTTTTAGCCCTAAAATACATTTGCCTAAATTTACTGTGAATTGATGATTAAAAAAAAAAAAACACTAGAAATGGAATATTTCAGTGGGAAATTGAAATTTTTGTGGGAAATTTTTTGCTTGCAGTGAAAACCAAATAAAACAATTATTTCACATTATCTAAAATATTTATTATTGACCAGAAAGATGAAAAGTCAGCTGTTTTTCCCTATTCTTTATATCCCCTCTCRTGAAGCTGAAACAAATAGCCTGTCTTAGATGTTTGTATCTGACATCTGCAGGATCAGTCCTTTTGTCTCTGGATGCGAGACAGTCTTGATCACCCCTTGCCACTTCTGCTTGGGAGTAGATGTTGGATTTTCTACCAACAGCCTAGCAGCCAGCCTCCCCAAGCCCTACACTTGTCACTAGCTTATGCATGATTAGGTCAGGGCTAGTCAAAAAAAATTACTCATTAGAGGGTAGGTAATGAGAAGCAGAAGGAAAGCAGGTTGCTCACAGTTCAACTGAACAGAAGAGATTGTGTCAAATCAATTTAGGACTGCTCTGTAACACACTTTTGCAGCGCTCTTTTGCCATCAGGGGCTTCATCCTTTGCATAGCTGTTATTTGTGGATGACTTCACAGACTGGACCAGCAGCATCAGCTAAATCAATGCCTTTTTTTTTTTTTTTTTTTTTTTTTTTTTTTTTTTTTTGTAGGTCCTAGTACTTGCCAGCAACTCCTGAACTGGATGCTGGCCATAGCCTGTCAGCAGGGACACTTGGACATAGTAAAACTCCTGATTCGAGTATATAGTGCTGATCCGGAGAGCTGTGCAGTCAGGAAGAATGAATTTCCGGTTCTTATACGGTTGCCCCTGTATGCTGCTATAAAGGCAGGTATGTATTTGCATACTTCAGAGTTTTATCCCTTTCCTGCAATGTCTTTTAAAGAATGGGCTGAATTCTTGTTCCTGTCGGGGAATGTACTGGTGTGGCCTGGCTTCCCTGGAATTGTTCTGAATTTACACTACCACAATRTGTTAGAACAGAATTGGCTCTAAATCTTTTAATTTAGCCAGATTTAAGGCAGGACCTTCCTGAGTTAAATTACTGAAMATGCTGAAGGGTTGAACTTTCCTCTTTAATTTTAAATGCCTTGGGGTGAGGGGAAAAGCAGTCCAAAAATAGAAACCTTGCAAATGTAAGTATTATTGTGGTGGGTACTGCAGCACAAAGGTTTGATTTAGGCTGAGCAATTTATACTTCAAAGCACAGCTGTGTATATAGTTTAATAAGGGAGGAAAAGAAAAAGAAAGAGAGTCTAGGCCAGTGCTTTCATATAGTGTCTTTGCTGTCTCGAATTGACCAAACTAAACCCCCATCACTGGAGGAAACAGTCTTTATATAGTTCAGTTCCCTTTTTGCACACCCCCATGCAGATTGTTTTTTTCATAAGTGGTTATTTCCCATTGATTTCTCTTCAGCTCTGTGTTGATTCACTTGCATAAAAACAAAAGAACAGACAATCTTCCTTTTCTCTAAAGGGAATGAAGATGTAGCTGTGTTCTTATTACGGAATGGTGCTTTCTTCTGCTCCTACATTCTGATGGACAGTCCTGAATCCAGCAAACACCTTTTGAGGAAGTATTTCATCGAGACAAGCCCACTACCAGGTAGCACTCCAGCAAAAACAGTAAGTAGCCRTTTATCTGTCTGAAGAGATGCTCTTTTAAAGGAGCATCATGTTCATATTGATATTTATCTTTGCATACCATTGTGGCAGGTGGCTTTCCTTCTTGGCTAAGAGCCTTGCGGTTTACTCCCCGTTTAGAGAATGAGCCRTGAAAGTGGCTTTCATGCCGATGCTGAATTGCAAGGTATAAAACATGAGGCCTTTAAATAGTATCACTGTGCAAGCTGGTATGTGTGGTAGCTTTTGCTTGGCCATTTTAACACTGGTAGGTGAAATATGCTTATGGTGTGGAAAGGAAGCATGGGCTTTGTGCTCAAAACATGTCGGAGAGGAAAGCTCTACCATAGGTGGCTTCTGTGACCCCAGGCAAATCACTTCCTTCAGGTTTCTGCGGTCCATTTTGGTTGCACACAAGCTCTGTGCTGGCCAGGACCATTAGCATGGCACAGAGCTGAGCATATAAACCCTTCTCTGCCCTGGGTCTGTGAGCTCAGAAACAGTCATGCAAACAGGCTTGTATGGCTCTTGGTTAACTTGGAACGTGGATAGAGGAAGTTAAAAATATATTTCTCCCTGCCTCGGGTCCTCAGCAGTAAAAGATGTCTGGTAGCCTTTATTGTCACTCTCAGGATGTGTTTGGCTATCTGGAGCAGGAGGGAAGGTCGTAATGTGATATTAATGTGATCTCTGTGCTTGTCCCATGTAATGGATTTTTGGGGAAACACAGGCTATGCACTAAATTTTGTTAGCCAACAAAAAGAAACTGAAGTCGTCTTGGGTGGACAGGAACTCTGTTTACTACTTAACTATCAACAGGCTTTCAGCAATTTTGGTAATTTACTTACATCTCATTTCTTCTGTTGTARAATGGAGATATTTAAACTCCTCATATCTTACAAAGCTGGTGGGAAGTTTAATACATTCCACAGAGATCCACAGATGAGGGGCATTTTTTTAAGGCAGAGAATTATTACATTTAATAGCTATCCCGTATCTTTGTATAACTAGGCTATATTGTTGATTCTCTTAAGCGCTGTTATCCAAACTCCTTTACTCAGAACTGAAGGATGTCTCACAGCACGCAGTGTTACCGCTCTGTAAGGAAGCGTGTGACATTTCATGTTATTGATCACTTCTGCCATTAATTTTAGTTTTCAGGCATTTTCACTTTCCCCTTCAGCAGCTAGATTAACTGAGGTTGAACAGGAACAACAGAGCCCTGAGTTTTCAACAGCTACAGTTTTCATCAGATTGTAAAAACTGTGCCAAAAGATGGTGAGGGAGGCCTTTGGTCAGGGCTCTGTCTGTGCAAATCCCATTGCTGGTTGAGTAGTTGTTTGCCAGCTTGTAACCTTGTGTGGTGGYGATTCCACTTTGGTGTTAAGTATAAATATGCAGCGAGATTTTCTTAGTGTTACAGACTTCTCCATTGCCTGTTTTCCTGCCCAAACTCAGTCTCACTGGATTCCAGATGGTCCTGTCGGTGTCAGGAACGACAGTGCACATACATGAGCTTGCAGCTTGGGAGTCACCACTATAGGATTTGTTCTTTCRTTGGCAAATAAATAAAAGGAAGCTAAATGCTCAATCCTCCTGGATAGGAGTTGAAAAAATTACATGTTTGTTAAGAAGAAAAGTTTTCCAACTAAACAGAGAATTCAACTTGAATATGACTGCTTTTACCATTTTCAAAATTTTTTAATTAAAAAAAAWWTTTGATTTTGTTTGAATAATCTTAAATCCTTCCAAAACCGTTGAGGTGTAGCTTTGGTGCTTCAGGGTATAGACTGCACCCATGGCTGTCAGTATTGTGTTTGTGCATGGTATAAACCACCACATCCCAGATGATGTTCTCCAGGAACACCTTCAGGACTCTTCAAGGTGTTCTTGTAGGTCACTTCTGAGATATGGTTCACGACCCATGGTGAGAGTGGTGGCAGATAGGCTTAATGGTGCCCTGGATGTTGTTTTGCAGAACATTGTGGCCCAGTATCCTCTTTTCAGAGTCCTTTTCTGCTCTAACCAGGACCACACAAAATGATGTAGTGTTCAGACTGACTGGCTGGTGTGTTTGGGGAATACTGTTCCTAGTGGTGTAGAGAAAACTGGTAGAATTTCCTAAACATTTGAACCACAGAGAAGAGGTCTATTTTCTTTATGAACTTGTTGGCAATATTTAACTTAGCTGCTGTAATAAATGACTCAGCTTTGCTGTTGTCACACCCTGAATGAAGAAGAGAGAAGTCTTAAAACATGAACTAATTGCAGAAGGGCTTGTTTTTATTTTGTTTTAAAAGGCAAAATACAAAAAAAAGAGAGAGAGAGAGAGAAGCTTGACCTTGATTATCCTAGTGGCTGTTTTTTATATGTTGCATATTTAAGGTTTTCTCTTTTAATTCAGTTTGKCAGGCTAGCCCAAATTCAGGCAATTTTGTTCTAATTTGTCTGCAGAGCTCAGATCTGACAGTCACACCCACTGACTTTTTTTGAAAAAACACAACTTCATGGTGGCTACAAACAAGCTACCTTGGTGCTTTCTTCATATCTCTGAAGGTTCACGAATGTTGCTCTTCCTGAGCTGTGGGAGGAGGCACAGATAGTGTGTGTGGAGATGCTGGCACGTATGGCAACCAGCTGGACTTCAGAAAGCCTCTCCTCCAAAACAGGGGAGACCAAACCCTGACCGTTTCAAAATAAGCCCAAAACTTCTAAAGGGACTTGTCCCATCTAGACTATCTCTGAGTGGGAGCACTGGCCAGATGACTTCAGAGCAGTTTCACAGCAATGAGTGCTACCAGCCATGCGCAGAGGGTGGTTGGAAGCCTTCATGTAGCTATCACACTGCRTATGGTGCTGCGCTTTCTGAGCCTCCAGGAGTCACATCTCATTTTTCTAATGTTCGTTTCTCCTTTTTTTTTTTTCCCTGAATGTAAATATATCTCCATGCCAAGCCACTATCATGCAAAAAGGAGGAAATGCTCCATTTTTACAGGAATAGGTAGCAAATGACAAAAATAACCCCCTGTGTCTGGGCACAGACTCTAGACATTCGGATCAGTGTAGTCATTTTTTCACTTTTCAATGTGTGCAATGTTAGTTTTTTTTTTTTCCCCCCATTACAAACTGGAAAAGAGATTAAACTGCTGCATTTTCCCAAGGAAATATTTTGCCAAGATTTTTATATACAGGCATATATATATGTGTGTATGTGTGTGAATATTGTCTGATTTCTTTATGCACAGCCTGGCTGATCTCAGTTCCGTCACCACCAGTAGAGAAGTCTGCAGCGGTTCCTCTCAAGACTCGCACTAGCATTACTGACAGTGGAATTAGATTACCATCATTATAATAACCCAACTATGGCAAGAGCAAGTTGCTGCTGGRGCATGTGAAGTCAATTAGGAGAAATATCTGTCAGCCTTTTCTGACCACCTTACCAACTAGTTTTAAATTTAAGTAAATGWTTTTTTGCATTTATAGTTCATAATTTGGCATTACTTGGCCCGGAACAGTGGGATTTCTTGCTTCTGCCCAGTTTCCAGTCCCTTGCCTTCCTCAACATATACCCTGACATCACTGCACTAGATGGTTTCCATTCAGTTTGCAAGACCTGAGTGTTCTCCCCACTGAGAATTTCTTGCCTTGGCAGGAAGAGGAGTCTGCAGTTGTTTTCCTCACTCTTTTGAAGACCAGTGAGCCACCAAGGGTCAGGCTGCACCTGGGAACGGCAGACACTGGCCCTCCAGCTGGTGCCAAACAGAAAGGTTGAGTTGGTTCCTGGGCTTGGCAAGTTCGACATCACAGCCTTTTGGCATCCTAGAGACAGGCTTTTCTGGGAAGCTAGTGGAGATGATGAAGTGTGAGTTGGGGAGGAAATCCCCATTCTTCATGGTGTTACAGTTGAGCTTTCTTTCACTTAATTCTGTTTTCACTACAGAGTGCTGAGTCAAATGAATCCCTAATATAACTACCCTGACAGCAGGGTATTTAAACCAAGGATGAATTTGGTCCACTACTTTGAAGTCAGACAAGAGGGCTGGCTGATCTCTCCAGCATGCAGCACTTGAGTAGAAGAGATGCAGACAGGTCCGGGCTCCAGATGAGCCGGCAGACTAAGCTCAAGGTGCTTCCTGCTGCGATTTTAAAAGCTGCCCGGGAGACACGGACGTCTGCCTCACAGGGTTCATAGCAAGTGTTGGATTTCAGAATCTCATATATGGTTATAGAAGTCACTGTCTGAATTCTGCAGTTATCTTTGTATCACATTATAATACCTTGAGGCCATGATCTGCATTTTTGAGATGAATGATTTGCAGTAATCTAAATTCAAAGTAGAGATGTGTATCAGTCTGAAATAAGAGGCAGCAGAGACGCATGGCCCTACTTGCACCCATTTAAAAGCAGGTTATATGTCATATTATTACCGCATTGGTTGTGGTCTACTCAAGGACAAGTCCCTTTTTGTATTGAAGTAAGAGCCAGGGCCCACTATTGAGAGCATCATGTTGAAACAGAGCAAGAGCTGAGGGAGGRGATAAACACCAGCAGTTCTTTTCTTCTGATTTATTTTATTTACTGCAGTTTTGTTGGCAGAGCTTAGACAAGTGGAAGAGAAGGAGCTGGAGCCTGTASTGTGCGTTTTTCCTCCTGGCTCTGCTGTGAGATGAGGAAGTGTTACTGTCCCATTATATGGATTGGCAAATGAAGGCTGGGTAACCAGAGCCAGGGACTGGCGCCACACAGGAAATCTGGGGCAGGGACAGGGGCTCTGGAGTCTGGATCCAGGATCTCAACCTCAAGAGCCTGCYTTCTTCTAAGAGGTGGAAACAAAATGAGCAAGCCAGCCCCAGGCCTTCGTTCCCACCACTGCGGGCATTTCAAAGCACTGCATAGATATATGCATCCTGTATGCGAGTGAAAAGTCTGTGCACAGCCTTTTGAGTGGAATATTAGCTTGGATTTTTGGCTATAATTCTGATTTTTTGTGCTTCTGTGGGATTAGGTAAAATATGTGAGTAGTTCAGGGAGTTGGATTCTCTGGTCGTGCAGAAGCTTAGGAGTACCTTAGGAAAGGTACTACGGAGATCATCCCGCTTTATATCGGACTCTAAAAGATGTTAAAAAAAAAAAAAAAAAAGCCAAGCCATTTTTCCTTTCCTGGCTCCTTTTGGGCCATGATGTGGGTCCTATGCGTGCACTGCCATTGCAGCAATACCATTTCCAAAGGAAAAAGTGTCAGGAAGGCCCTATTTCCATCTTACTGTACTGTTCAAAGTTATTCTGAACTCCCAAGGTAAACCTCCTCTCTGAACATCTTTGCTGTGTGTTCTGCCCTGTGCAGTGCTAGTCTTTGCTTKGCAATCATAATATACCCATAGTAATAAGTAAAAGCTTAGGTTAGCCATGCTGAAGTCACCTTTGGATGTAATTTCACTATTTACTTTTTATGCGGGGACAAGGGAGCTTTGATCTGCTGCCTGCACTTTGCACCAGCAACCGGGGATCAATAAAGAGCCACTTTGGCTGCTGCCCAGGAGCTCCCTGGAGCTCCCTTTGGTTCCAAACCCCACGTCTTGACAGCAGTGCGGGTAAGCGGGAAGCCCCTGACTTACCAGGGTTTTTTTTTAAGGATACAGCAATGCCTGGAACTGCTGCCTAACAGCTTGGGTTTTCCCCTAGCTGTTCTATTCTAACCCCATATTTTGGCTGAATCTTAACACAGCTTTTGGGAGGGAAAAAAAAGTCTACATTCCTGAAAAGAAAGGCAACAGGACAGGGTATGTGTTGCAAGCCAAGGTCAGTTGTTGCAGTGGCTGGTACTCTGTTAGAAACATTTCTCATGTATGGAGGCAAACTGTATATCCCACTTGACTAGCTGGATCTTTGTTACACCTTTCTTTGCTAGCTTGGAGAGGCAGTTCCTATTAAAAAAATCGCATGGAGCGCATATTGTGGGGAGCAGACCCTTTCTTAACACTTTCCTAGGACAGAGGGTGTGTGCTAAGTGATTTTGCTAATAAAGTATGTGGTTTTTACCCAGTACTGTTAGGTAGGAGTGTAGTATTTTTGTTTCTATATGGGCAAATGTTACCATGTAGATTTAGTTGTAGTGGCATAGAAGAGCTTTTGCTGGTATGGCCTGCAAACCATGATAAACATGTCAGTAACAGAATTTTCTTGCCAATTAAGCTGTATTTTCATCAGGGACAATTTTAGCTGATCTAAGATGGAGCTCCAGTGATGCTGTCCTCTCCTGTCCCCAGCCACGCATTCCTCCCTCCTCTTGTGCCACTACCATTACAAGTCTGCTTGTGGTGACCTTGGCCAGGAGGCTAAAGCAGCCAAAAATTCTCTAAAGTAAATATTACTATTGTTTTCAGACAAGGTGGTGCCCTGAACTTGCTCACAAGCGGGCAGGCAGGTATCAGCACTGCTGCACGATTTTGTTYGGTGTGGAACTGGGTTCCTGCTTTGCTTAGACGTTTGGTGTCTGGTGCCTGTTTGGGAGTTCTCGAGGCAATTCATGGCGATGACTAGGAGGAAATAATCAAGTGTCTCAACACAAACTCACTCGTCCCCTGTGAGGTTTCCTCATGCCAGGAAGGTCTTCCAATCCCTTAGCATCAGGACCACGTCCCTCTTGAAGCACCGGGGTAGTTAGGAATGGAAGAGGCAATCTGACCTATGTGTTTATGCTCTTTCTGTACCATAAATCACAACTGACGCCACTGATACTTGTCCAGTGATGCAAATAAGCTCACTTTGGTACTGTTACGGCTGACATACAGAATTTAAAACTAGRTTTCTTAAGCACCAAACTGTTAAATAACCAGACTTGGGAAACCTAGTTACAAAGCTGAATTCATTTCCTGCAGGTGTAAAAGCTTTGAAATGTAACTGTCATGGGATACTGCGTATTTTACAGTAGTGGTGRATGCTCGGCTTAGTCTGATTCTTTATTGCCACTGGCTCGGTGCGTTTTCTATGGGGCATGCCAATGAGGGCAACATTAGGCAAACAGCCTGTCCTCTCTGCCTTGGTTTCCACAGTGATACAATGAGCATAATATTTTCCTTCATATTCCAGGGCTGACCTGAGGTTTCGCTAGTGAATTCTTGAAAAGCACTGTCTGTGCTAAATAATGTTGTTACAAATTTCTAAAAAGTACAACTCTTCATGCCTTTCCTTTATTCCATTCTCATAATCATCTTATAGTTAAGATCTTCATTTCCCACAGTTCGCTCGCAAATACTTATTTGAGATAAACCTATGTTTCCAATTTCTCCCTCTCCGTTCCCCAAATGTATTGCTTTTAATTTTAAATTTGGAGTTGCGAATCTTGCTATATTAGGAGAAATTGGACAGCAAATTGAATTTGCTGTTGAGTCCTTTCTGCCTCCTAGTGGTGAGTTAATGCATCACTTCRTTGAAGCTATCTTCAGGGTGAGTTATGTCAAAGTTCTGAGCTTATGACAACATTTGAAGACTAACATTTTTAAAGTAGGTATTTTGGGATGCAGATCTCATTTCAGATTTCCTTTGTAGARTGAGATGCTTGCACTGATGACTTTCATGTACTTGCACTTTCTTATAAGTGAGCTGGAGTCTGAAGTAAGTATTTATGCCTTTCACAACGACTTCTGTTTTTTTCCAAAAGACTTCCTCATCTAACCGTCAAAAGCAGTGGATGATGAAAGGACACAGGTGCCAAAATCACACTCACAAATTAAAAGAATAAAAGCTTCCTAAATAATAGTGAGAAAAAATCTAGTATTTAGAAATGCTCAGCAAGAAGCTSTCTGCCTTTTCCTGCCTGTCCTGGATGTTCCTCTGCAGGACCTAAGCCTTCCCCAGAATGGTTCTGGGCTGCTGCTGCTGAGAGGTTTAAAACCCCAGAATGGTGCCATGGCATATAATAATTATTCCAGCAATCAGCTTCCTGCTGGCAAGTTGTGACCACACTTCGCAGATCTATCCTTGTCCTCTCTATAGATGCACAAGCAGCGATCCCTGAGTGCTTCCCACACTCACTGCTCCTGAGAAATGCCTCTGRGTCAGTTTGGCCTCTGCTGATTCTCATCATCTTTTGGAGAGCTGAGCAGTGATGCAGGTCACTTCCCTGAGACAAGCTAGGGTCTGGATGGCAGGTGGTTTGCGTAATCTGTCCATATCATGCTGCTACCATAGGGTCTGAATGAAGAGCAGGGAGCCAGCCTCGTGGAAACTTGTTGCACGTTGCTGGATGAACAAGCATTGTGGTCTGCTCAGCTTTAGGGTGGGAGAGAGGGTTTCAGGCAAGGCTGGAGGTAGTGCATGAGCAGGTGAAGTCTGTCCTCTGCACTGGCTCTTGGTCTTTGAATTGAAATCATGGAGTAGCTGTGGTGGGAGCTGCTGATACCCCGGTGTTATTTCATCTCAGTCAGTTAATTCCTAGAAACAGATTGGGAAGTAAGCARAATTTCCGTATTCTGATCTGCCGGATTCCCAGTGGTGTGACAGGCTGGTAGCAATCAAGCAAGAGGGATTTTACTAATGTCGTTTTCTGTCCTTTCTTTGACACGTGCAGGCTTTGTGTGTGAACTGGTCAAACCTCAAACTGCCCTGGGTGGATCTGGACTGGCTGATTGATATCTCCTGCCAGATAACTGAGCTGGACCTGTCTGCCAACTGCCTGGTCTCCCTTCCATCCGTGATTCCTTGGGGCCTGATAAACCTCAGGAAGCTGAGCCTGGCTGACAATCAGCTCACCGAGTTACCCAGTGTACATTCATCTGATGAAATTATATGTACCAGGTGTGTGCGCTGGATGCTGACAGCATGCTTACAGRGAGCTGGTGCAAATGTCAGTTGTGCTTGTGTGAAAACTGCTTAAATAAGAGCATACACAGGAGCTTCTTGGTTTATTTTCTGTCTGTTGCAAGGTTTAATTTAGAATTTGCTCTTTTTCATTCTCAGTATTTCCAAGTTAGTTGTCAGGTCAAACATTGGGACTTTTTTTCCTGTGCTGTCCCATGTTGCTTCTACTTCTTTCCAGTTCTAGTGAGCTCCACTCCTGTTAGAGGAGAGTTTAAGTCCAGATGGATGTTTGCTGGCTAGTATCAGCTATCTGACCTGTTATCTCTCCAGACCATTTCTGTCTGCTCCTTGACAGAGTTAACTTTATAAACATGGCTTTTTGCCCTGCCCTAGGAGAACACATTCCAGCTGCTTTCATTCAGATCTACAGCTGTCCTGATAAAATAAATACCTATGGCAATGTGAGTCTTAGCTAGTGTTTTCTTGATGCCTGACTGTCTTCTGTACTCACAGGTTACTTGAGGTTGATGTCTCCAGCAACAGGCTCTCTACMCTTCCTTCTGGATTCCTACATCTTAAAAACCTTAAAAAACTCATCGCTACCAAAAACTATATGGAGAAATTGTTTGACGAGGAAAATAGTACGTGCGATCCAGTGTTACTTTACATTTCAAGGCCAGATTTGTAAGGGGGAACCCCAAACTATTACAATAATGTCTTAAAGCCAATATTAGCTACAGATGTTTAGCATCTGTCAAGCCTTTATCCAAACTATGTGAAAGGCTTTGTTATTTTTATTGCTTGGGGTATCTTTTGGCTCTTTATCTAGTGAGTTGTCATCATCAGATCGCTATCAGACTTGCATCAAATCTGCAGTGTTTTGTGTTTTTTAGCAACCAATTGGATTGGTTTAAGGAAGCTGCAGGAGTTTGACATCTCTGACAACAGGTTGGTGGAACTTCCAACCGTTTTTCTATACTGCTTCAAGTCCCTAAACATACTGAATGTTTCCAGAAATCARCTGAAAGTGTTTCCAGATCCCTGGGCCTGCCCCTTGGTAAGTCAAAGTGCTCTATCAGAACCAGAGGCTGAAAAAACTGTAGAAACAGTGCAAAGAATATACTGTGATACATGTCTTATGCTAAAAGGGCTGCTCTGTTTCTGTAGAAGTACTACTGCGTGATTTGGTTTACGAATCTCAAAGCAAATCTTTCTGAGGTKCAGCCTTTGTCACGATGTTGATGACTTCAGTGGAAAACTTCCAGAAGCATGTCTCACATGGATGCATTAGTTTTGTCTAGTTCATGTGAACAGAAGTGCTATTAGGATCATTTTACAGAATGCAYGGACTTTCTTCAAAATTAACTTTGCCCAAACCCGCGGATACATCAGGCATCCGTACCCACACATCACTGTCACTTTATTCCTGATTGCTACAAGAAAAGTTAATGACAAGACTGCATGAATAGCAAGAGAACAGTGTACTTAGCTAAGTGTTTGTTTATGGTGATGGTTTTTCAAAATAACTTTTGAAATACTTCTTTTTAAAGCATTTGCCAACTGATGCACATGCCTTAAAGCATGCTACTCCTCAGCAAATCTTATGTGTGTGCATGCACAATGGTTTATCTAAATTAAAAAATACAAAGAGATTGACTGAAATGAATGTATTAGTGCATTGAATGTATCACAGCTGATTTACCTGATTCTTTAAAGACATGTTTACTATTACACACCACTCAGGTGAGTGTTTTTCCTTTTTTGTTTTCCAGAAATGTTGTAAAGCATCTAGAAACTCACTRGAATACCTTCCTGACGCATTGACTATTTTCTGGAAAAATCACCTAAAAGAAGTGGATTTTTCTGAAAACTCATTAAAAGAAGTTCCGCCGGGACTCTTCCAGCTTGAAGTAAGTGTCAGTTCTTCCCACCTTGCAGCTATTTCTGTTAGTATGTATTCAGAGCTCGAAGTCGGCTGCCTAGTTAAGATAGGAGACTACCTGCTATTTTGTGGTGATGAACACTGCTGTTGCACAGTGCCTCTGAGCACCCTGTAACCTCCCAAATAACCATGTTCCAGCCATCGTCCAACAGGATATGGCATCTAGCTTTTGACCCAGCCATCTTTGGATGTCTGTGGATTTCCATTCAGGAGACTGCAGTTTGGAAGACAACCACTGTATTGTAACTACAAGTTCCAGCCCTTGAAATAGAGATGTTAAGTGTGCTCACAAATATAATTTTCTTAAAAAAGACAAGGCAAGTTCTTCTTAATCTGGCACACCAGTGTGGTGTAATTAATTATTAGTCTTTCTCTGCTGATAGTATGGTTTGGAAATGGCCTGTTTGAATGCCCTAAATAATATCAGTTGGCATGTTACTGACTTCAGACTTGTGCAGATTAAATAGTTCTGCTCATTCCCTACTTATTTAATGAATGATGATTAGTTCTATGGTTTGTATTGGTGGCATGTGAAACATTTGCTAGGGAATCTGTCTCCCTCAAGAATAAGTCTGGTTTAGGGTAAGATCTCTCAAAGCCTCACAGCATGTTCACCCAAGTTTCCTTTACATTCTGCAAACTCRTTTGTGCAAACCTGCCTCCTCTTCTCCGTAGTCATCACTGATCCATAGTTTTGCTTCAGAATTCTTCAGAATTTGTGGCTTCACATGGTTTCACATGAAACCAAGCAGAACTTGGTGGTTTCCTCCAAGCTTCCCTTCCAGCTTGTGAAATTCAGGGTCATGGAGCCAACTGAATGGCCAAATAGAGGTAAATCTTTATGCAGAAGTTTAGCTATTTGCATTATTTTGGGAAGGACATGGAAGTGATGGTCCATATCCATGTCTAATTTGGACCTCAGGGATTTGCTGCAAAGAAGCATCTGGTTCCTCCCTCAACTATATTTTTTTAATGATCCCTGAAGATTTGGATCTGCTTTCTCATAATCTTTTGTTTTCAATTGCCATGTCTCTTGAAATAAAAAGAATCTTACAGTCTGTGAAACTTACATTTTCTGAATGTGCTAAAAATAAGCCCTGGGGGTTGGAAGCTACTATAGCAGATGTTAAACACTAGATGGTGCTTCAGGGGCACATTTATTTGGGTGGTGCTGCTCTGAGGCTGCAGAGGRATGGGATGTGAAGACTCCCAGTGCAGGGTGCCAGGGAGGGGCTCAGTGCAGTCCCTGCTGATGACCTGGCTGTGAAGTTAGCATGCTTTGGCTGCCCTAAATAATGCCAGTTCTTATCCATGTTTCTTCAGACTCACTCAGATAAAGGAAATAAACAGCAGGTTTTTTCAGTTCCTGCAGGGCTAGAGTGTGGTTTAAACTATGACTATCTATTGCYGTGTAAAGGAGCCATGACTCAGTTCTCAAGACTGATTTGCTTCTCTTGAAGAGACCTGACCCTCTTGGAGGGAGGTATGCAGGTTAGAGTCTGGTCAGCTCTTCCCCATCACAAGCTGACGGAGACAGCCTAATTTGGATGCTACGGTTCCTTCCCTCAGGCAGGCATAATCTAATGCAGCAGAGCCCTTCTTGCATGCTGCAGCAGGTGGTTGAAAGAAGTTGTCTGCTACTGTCGTTGCCTCACTTCTGGAGACACCCGTTCTCTTCCTGAAAGGCAGCAAAAATGGAGAAGTTGGAGCTGAGAGAAGAGGCGATTGCGAAACMAGGCTTGGTGGTCCTCAGAGTGAGTCCTGAAGAGCCACAGCCACTTGAAAGTAACTAATTTTCCTCCTGTGGARCAGGCACACAAGCATTGCATATAATCTCACCTCCTGGAGGGTGGCTTTTGTCAGGGTTTGTGGGGGACATGCAACAGTTGAYTGAAAATGGAGTGCTCCAGCTAGACCGCCCAGAACAAAGTTTGTGCTAATTCTGGAATTCTGGAACATGTAGCCTCCCTTTCCTCCAGGCTCCTGCTCAGGGATGTTTCGGGGGAGAAGTGTGAAGCATTGTCATTGAACAGCCCCATGCTGACACTTGGAGAGAGCTCGACACCCGCTGCCAACGGAGGACTGGTTCTTTTTTATGACGAGAGATTCAAGCCAATGGAAGAATAATGACAATAAAAGCGTCAGCTCTCAAGATGCAAGTGGCAGGGAGGGTTTTATAGTTTGTGCTGCTCTCCATCTTTCCTCCAGTGATTCCCCGTGCATACTTGCCGTTCTTATTTTACTTTCTCGAGTTGCACCAGAGCCCAGTGGTGCCCCTCTCATATCACTAGAGGGAGTGTTTTGCATGGTAATTGCCAAGACAGCGCTACCCGTTGTCCATCCCTTCTGCCACATGGATACCTCATATTTTTCCATTTGATAAGGGGGGAGAAAAGCCAATGGATTGCCTTCACGAGACATTGGTAATCTGGCTCAATGAAAACTAACATAAACCTTTTGTATTTTGTGGAGTACATCTAGCATCTAATATAAAGCTGAAGTCTCTGCTGGTACAACACGATTTCTGTAGGGTATAATTCATTAATACTAAGGTAGTTATGGAACTAAATAATTTAGCTGATGTTCTCCTTACCTTGATGTTCTGCTTACCTCAGTTTTCATGGAGGGATTTGCTGACTAATGCTGCTTGAAATTTTTCCATAGAAAACTGGTTTTCAGTGGAAAATCAGATTTTCAGCCAAATGAAAATGTTTGTTTTAGCTTAAATATTATTTTTAAAGGAAGATAGAAGAGCAAAAAAACTTTATAAATCTGATGTGAATTAATTTCTTTTTTCTTTTGTATTTCAGTTAAGTTTAAAGGAGGGCTTGTGTTTAGCCTTATTCAGAGTATTTGCAGCTGAGTCCTATCTGTGTGGTGGTGCTTTACAAGCCAGCTTCAGTTCTTGTTAAAGTTTCTCTCTGCAGTAAGGGGGGGGGAAATAAGTAGGTATAAGTAATACACATGTAAGTAATAGTACAAATTCTCCTTGCATAAAATAGTTCATATTTTGTATATTGATCTTATACATAGACAACAGGTGTAAGCTCTCTCTGCCATTAGCTAGCACACACATACAAGACTTCTCATCCATATGTGGCAGCCTACGTATGTAAATCACACCCTTCTCTTCCATTTGGGAAAGTTTCCTTAATCAAAATAAAATGTTCTCTTAAATAGATTGTTTCCAGTCGTATCCTTCAGCAAGTAGAGTAGTAATATCCCCGAACTAACAGTGATGTTGCTTTTTGCAGAAAATACGCTGCTGGAGACAAAAAGGAAATGTGTGCATGCTAGGCAGCCTGGACAGGATGTTCTTGTGAATAAGATGTACTTTCCTTGTGTTATTTAACAGCTATGCTAAAAAAACTCGTTCTGGGTGGCTGGTGGACTCTGTCTCCTAACTCCAGGCTTTTCCTCTTTTAGGCTTTGGTGTCTCTGAAGTTGCTGGGGAATCAGTTATCTACATTGCCTTCGCAAGATAAGTGGAATTGCAAACAACTTAAAACACTGGATCTTTCTAAAAACCAACTGGGGAAGTAAGTGTTTCTTTTAAATTTTATCTCAGAAAATAAAGACTGAAGAAATAATAGCAAACCTGATCCCTCGTGGAACACAAAGGGTGTCAGTGGTGAATTAATTACCTGCGTAGAAAGCATTGATATCTGCATACCACGTCTCTGAAGTATATTGTGTGTCTGTGACAGTGATGAATTATCCCTTACTGGCTCATTGGATATTTAGCACACTGCATCGTTTATTAAGTGGATAGATTACTTATAATGGCAATTTAATTTCAGAACTCGTGGAACTTTCTTTAACACAGCATTTTGTTCATCACTACAAATACTAGTTTGTGGGGAGTGTATCTTAACCATAAACCATCTGGCTGGACTGCAGTTTGTAGTTAGCGTGGGAGTATTGTTTTGGAAAATATGAAAAATCTTTGTTTTTTAAATGGAAGTGTAACCAGCTGCAAGTTCATAGAGAAGACTGACGTTAATAAGGTCATCCAATAAGAAAGTGATGTTCTTCTACTTAAAAACTACACTAAGGATGTTCAATATAGAGACTTAAAAATCCGTTCTCTTCTCCAGAACTACATTTAGTTGTGTCATACTTGCATACATAGATCTTTTCATTTGGGTGCCTGTCCAGAAAATTTTCTGGAGTCTTAGGAGCTGCTGTGTTGACTGATAAATACAAGTTAATATTTTTTGAATGTCTTGGTGCATTTCAAGAGTTGTATTGTTGGGTCATCTTCTCAGAGACTGCCAGGTGAGAGCAGGGAATGACAGCAGGTCGGTTCTGCAGTGCTTCTCGTGAAGCTTGTTCAATTTGCTGTTTGACAGCCTCCTTAACCTTGACACCCGTAAAGCCAGGGGTCAAGTGCTCTCGCCCTGTGAGCTGAAAGCACTGCCTTGCAAGGCTCTGTTAATCTGCCAGAAGAAAACCACTGGGTCTGGACGAGTGTTGGTGGAGTCTAGCACCATAATCGCACTTTGGGGCGTCAGCCTCATCTCTCAGAACCTGAGGGGAACCTGTAGGAGGGCCTGACCCTGCGTTGCGTAGCACTGGGTGCACAGCACCGGCACAGCTCTGAACTGCTCTTTTTTTTCCCCACGTTGCCATTTTGTTTTGCCCACAGGAATGAGGAGGGATTTAAAACAAAACGGATTCCCTTTTTCACCACGAAGAGCAGGGTGCGCTCTGGCCCCGAGGCAGGTAAGGTCCCTGGCAGTCTGCTGCCCAGAACAGATGCAGGGAAAACAAGGGCTGAGGAAGTCAGGTGAACTGAGAAGGGACCTGTGGAGGTTGGCTAGGGGGGAAATCACCATAAATTCAGCTGCTATTTTAACTGCAGGGGCATTTAAATTAAGAGAAAATATGTTTAGCTGAACTACTAAGGAAATGGTGCAACTGGTTGGTGCCATCAACACAGAATGAAGAATGGATGAAACCTGTTTCTTTCACTGAGTTTCTGTTCTTGCCTTTAAGATTATTCTTTTTAGCCCGAGTACTCACTTGTATAATCAGAAGGGAAATTAATCCATGGTTAGTGTTATTACTTTTAGCATCATTTCTGTGGTTGAATTTTAAATTGTTTTTTTTACCTTGTCTCTCTGAATTGCACCTGAAGTTGGGGGCAGAGCAGAAGAGATTTTCTGGATTAGTGCACTTGAAATCCCAGAGAGAACAAAGGACTATTTGAAGATATTTGCACTGCTCCCTGCTCTCTGTGGGATTCATCTGCATTTCTTTTTGCTTGTTTGTTTTATTTTAAAGCACTTGGAGAGCTTTCTTATATTCATCTGACTGAAGAATGGCTTGTTCCAAAGCATTCTTTGGGAACTGCAGAGTGCAAGAAAGCTGGCATCTTTGTGTTGCACCGCAGAGCAGTCCTCAGCTGCTTGCAGGGGGCAGAAGTCTTTCTGCCGCAAATGCTTTCTTAGTCTATCCTGAAAATTGTGTGGTCTCAAGTCAACATAGATAGATAAAAGAGGTAAATGTACYGAGTTATGGTAAGGGAGAAATTGGTTCAGTATAGCCTTAGTGGTGTTAACTTTAAGCTCCAGGTGGCTTTTCTGGAGGGCAGAGGCTCTACCTGCACCTCCAGGCAAGGTTTGTCTTGCTGCATTTGGCATCTGTGGAAGCAGAGGCTGCTACTCAGCAAGTCCCGTGTGTGTACCCTCATGAGGAGAAGAGGTTGATGTGCATTGTTTTTGAAGCAGGAAATGGAAATACAAATGCCACAGCGTCAGTGAAATCCTGAACGCAGAAATAGGAATTGAAAATAGGAGTCTGAATCTTCCGAATCTGTGGGGTCTGAGGCACCCTCAGTTCTCCTCTGCGCRGTGCCACAGTGGCATTTCCCAGCAGGGAGAGAAGGGAAGAGTGCAGCAGGCAAAGGCTGCTAAAAACACCTCAAAGGGGAATTGCAAACCCAACATCACCCTGCTCCATAAGGGGAGGATGGACTCTCTGCTGGTGCTGTCCAAACAGCCTTGACTCAGCATACCCTGGTGCAACCAAGAGCTCCCTGAGGTTGCTTCAGGTTGCTGGAGGGCCCCGGCGAGTCCACCTGGCTGGTGCTAGGGTTGAGTAGCCACAGAGTCAGAGCAAAGCCAGCTCATCTTTTTCTCTCAGTTTCTGTGCCAAGTATAGCTTGGTGAGACTAGAGGATGTGGCCAAGAATTTATAGAACATCAAGAGAAAACAGAAGCTGGAAAACATCAGCCGCTCACAGAAATCTCCTAGAGCAGTGGGGGTGGGGGCAAGCTTTCCTATGATTTTACTTACCAACAAAGCTATTTACTCAAGTCTAGATTATTTAAGGAGAATAATTTATGGATGCTCACTATACTCGATTGATAAATCTCAGAGTAACTCCATGCACATGTGTGTGGTATTCGTGGCATTTACTCATCCAAAAATAAAGTTTTGAGATGGGATTTTGTTTTAATTTTTCTTCAGTTCTTTAAAAGCAAATCTGAGCTCAAGCCAGAAAAGTCATAAATAACTCATGAATAAATAATTGAAATTCATAAACACCTTGAGCCTGCTTCCAATACAGTACACTCCTTTCCACCTTGAACTCTTCGGTGAATTTGAGAATATTACTACTGTTTTAGGCATTTGCTCCTACAAGTCCAAGAGAGACTAAATCTGTGTGTGCCTAGGTGCATACTGATRAGGAACAATGAAAAGTTTAAGTCCAGCTATGAGCCAGAAAGAAAGTGAATTGAATCCATGAATAAGTCTGCTGTTCCCCTAAAATAATTCCAAAGATGATTTTTTATGTGAAAACTCAAAGGCAGACTGTGACGTGCTGCCGACACCAGACAGTCCTGTCACATATATAAAACACCCTGCACACAGTAGGACTCTATCTTGCTCCGCTTCTGATCTTAGCTCAGGCCCAAAATGCTGTTAATATTAGAACCAGGGAGCTTTTTCCTGAGACAACCTCTTCCATTTTCTTTTCTTTTTTTTTTTTTTTTTTTTTTCTTCTCTGGCTTAGTTACAGATCCTCAAGTCTTCTTTGTAATGAAAGAAACATCTTGATGGAAGTGCAACTGTCCTGTCCTCGAGAAAGGATGTGTTTCAGGTCTCAGAGAGTTGCTTTTATTGACTGTCAAGGCAGCAGATGGTGCTGGTCATACTTTATTAATCAGAGACCCAAAATATGCCTGTTCTTGTGTGGCCTAATTCTCCTTGACTTCAGGATGCTTCTTGGTGGATATATRTGACACTCAAGACAGAAACACAATTCATGGCAGCTTTTCATGCCACTATCCCTGGAGTGATTTGTGGAGGAAAACGATGCTGCTTGGAACTAGCTGAATTTCTCTTTGCCTGAACCTCTCCAGCTACAGCAATTTGTCAGTGCAGTTGTTACTGTTGTTGCTTGGGTAGCTCCCAAAATACGCTAGTTTCTGTTCAAACACATGGGAAGACTGACGTGTCCTGAACTCTTGCAGTGTAAAACAGACCAGAGGAGCAAAGTCAGGCAATGTTTTGAAGGTGATACAGGGAAACAGTCTGTCAGCTGCAGTTTGGGTTTTCCTCTCCATTGTTATTGACTTGATTATGTTGCTCCAGTCTGCAACTTGGGGGCCTAAACATCAATTCTGACCAGTTTCTGACTTTCCTCAGACAGTATGAAAAAAACACATTGGAAACCATTTCATCCTTGGTACGTTCTTTCACTGCAAGCTGTTGGGCTGGAGTAGCGGGAGTCCACAAGGTGTTATCAGCTATTCAACAGCAAAAAAAACACCACTCGTGCTCTGAAGGATAGTCCTCTAAAGTCTTTCCCTCAGTATCCCATAGGTCCTGGAGATGATTGTGTTCAAGCATACACATCACTGTGATTATAAAAATTGTGATGTGAGTGTTGATTTCGGCCRTTGTTGAAGGCCACGTGCTTTTCTGGTGTTGCTTCTCAGTGGTTCCTGCCAARGGATATGACCTCATGTGTTTCTCACAAAATTAAGGGGAAGGCTTTTGATCCACGACTTTGGTACCTGTTGAATGCATTTTAAAGGTGCAATTTGCTTCTTTTCTTGTTTCAGGTCCTTTTTTGGAGTTCCCAGCATTTCTGAGTGATTCTCTGGAAGTCCTTTATCTGAATGACAATCAGCTGGACTCTGTCCCACAGTCCGTTTGCCTTCTGAAAGGTTTAACAGAACTTTACTTAGGAAAGTAAGTCAGTGCCCTGGAAAAGYGATGCAGTTTTATTTCCATGTTGTTTTAGTGACCAGTCTTCCGTGGAGCCCCACCCCAGATGAACATTAGCTTTGAAGTCAGAAAACTGGAAAGAGTTAGCCCGTGTAGARCTATGCCCATCGTTTGCTTTAGATAAGGAGAAGGCTGGCCTTTTATATTAGGGAAAATGATCTAAYGCTTTTGAGCACCAGCCTGGGAATCTAGTGTGCCTTGAGTTAATTCTGGCTCTTTGCTGTCGGCTTCCATGGCTTGTGAGTTAATAACTCATCATTTTTGCCTRTATTTCCTCAACTATCCAGTAAAGATAACTACATTTGTCTGCCCCAGAAGATTAATTAAACTTATACATCACTCTAAGGATGGAAATTGCTRTTGGAGTGCTCAGTAGTCTTACTAAAATATTAATGGAAGATTTCTGCAAGTAGAGAATGGTATAATCTGAGAGTCCATGAGAGCAGCTACTTACACACAAAGCCTGGTTGTTGGTAGATTTATTTGTTTTTGTACAGTAAYCCTGGTATCCGAGAGCTTCCTCCAGAGCTTGGACAGCTGGCTAATCTCTGGCAGCTGGATATCGAGGAACTAAATATCAGTAACGTTCCTGCAGAGATCAGAAAAGAGGGTAAGGCTGATTCTGTGTGTTCTTTATTACATTGACTGAACATATAATCAAAATTGCTTCCTTTTAATGGTCTTGAACAGGAACAGACAGTATGCGCGCAAGCTCTTGTTGCGGCTAACTGGAACTGCGTAGGAAAACCTTCACGTATTTGCAATTTCAATAATCATTGCTAAGCTCTGGCTATAGGATGAGTTAAAGATAGATCCCATCTTCAAATGATGACCTGTAAAAGCAGTATTTTATTTGCAATATGCTTGCTGGATAAATTCCATAGTTAGCTTTCTGAATGTATGTAGTTTAGGGTGTTCAAAGTTCTTTTAAAGACTGAAGTGTTTAGGAGCAGCAGTCAAAGTCACACTGTAGTAACTTTATTGAAAGCTGTTAGGTTTTTGGATCTATTACAATACAGACTCCTTTTTTGTGTGTTTTAATAAAATCCTGTGGGAATAAAGTTATTAGGAATTATTCCTTCTCCAGCAAACTGTTGAAGCCTAAATCTAATTTTGACTAGAAACATGAAAGTAAAAGGAAAAACTGAGTATTTTCCAATACTAAATTAGTTTTTTATGTTTCCTTTGAGCTTCTGAAGAGTACGAGCCACAGCATTTGTTTCTCCTTACAGTGCTTCATTGTAGACTCTCAGAGCACTGACCTTTTCTGAGGTTTCTGTCTCAGGTCTGTCCACTGGAGCTTTCTTTGTTTATTCTCTGGATTGTCTCAGCCCACAATGAAGCTGCAGGGAAAATATTAATTTGGCTGTTGTGTTTGCTGCAGTAGGTTTTGTGCAGTTCTGCTGTATGTTTGTAACCACAAACGACAGTTAAAACCTGTTCACTTCCCCCCCATAGGCCCTAAGACAGTGCTGGCATACTTACGAGCACAGCTGCGCAAAGCAGAGAAGTGCAAAATGATGAAGATGATTGTCATTGGTCCCCCGCGGCAGGGAAAGTCAACACTGATTGAGATCCTGCAGACTGGAAAAGTCCCTCAGATGATGCACAGTGATGCCACCATCCGTACGACAAAATGGGAGCTCCCCAAGCCAGTGGGACACAAGGCAAAGGTGAAAAACAGCCTAAGATATTTAGCGCCAGTGGGATTGCTTGAGCCCTGCAGTGCCCTTTTAGGCAGAAATTGGCTGCCCTATTACAAAGAACAGTTTCCATTACCTGTTACCAGACCTTGCAAGTGACAGATGTTTAGACCTGCCACAATTCCTCTGATTTTCCAGTTGGTTACAGAGGACAGATCTGTTTTCCTCAGCATTCAATCTTGACTTTATATCCTAAAGAGTGAGAGCCATATGGAGATTGCTAAAATTCTGGCTAAGCCCCTGCTTGGGTGGTTTCTGGACACTGAGTCTGAGAGAATGTTTCAAATCAGCTTCCCTAAAGCACTACCCAATGTCTCTTCATTTGGCGCTGGAAAATGGAACGTCAGTACCTAAACGTAGACACCCTTTATGTCAGAACTGTCCTAGACCAGGAAGGTGGGTGGAAGTTAGATGCCTGACCTCTGTTGTGATTCAGGGATGTCTAAGGCATACCTTAAACACCCAAATCCCAGGCAGCTACTCCAGGGAGTGCGTCAGCCCATACTGAAGTCATTTGGGCAGCACTGGATTAATTCAAGCATGTAGGTGGCCCTGTCCACTGCCTGCGTAATAACATAGGGATTGAGGCAAGCAGAATTGATCCGAGGCTTTTGTCAGAGCTGAGGGTGTGCAAACCCATGGCTCTCCCTTCCTGGATGAAAGCCATGGCCACCAGGTGGTTCTGGAAGAGTTGGAGGAGCCTGCTGAGTTCAGCTATTCTCCAGCGAAGAGTGCCAGGCTAGAGAAAGAAAAAGAGCAAAGCAGAGCCTGACTCTTTAAAGGGAAGASATGCATGGGAGAACGGAATTACACGTTCTGTGTTGAAGAGCAGTTGAATAAAACAATCACCTAGACAGCATTGTAAATGTGGAGTAGGATCAAGAGGTACAGGCATCTTTTCCAAGATGCTGAATGTGCTTTGTCCCTGTGTTAGAGTCTTTCTCTCTGTCAAAATCCCACACTGAAGGTCTTGGATGAGTAAGGCTGCCCTGGTGCTAGTTAGGGCTTGGTTTAAACAAAACGAAAATTCTTCCAGCTGTTTCTGTGAGGCTTCAGACTGGGATTGGGCTAGAAGATCAGAGCCCAAGTGAGATATTTAGCTCCTTGCTGAAATCTCATAGGGCAACTTGTCCTAAGAGGTCAGGCAGTACTTGGTCCTGGACTGGTAAACAGAGCCTGCTTGCTGCTACATGATGCTCTGGGGAAGGTGCCTGGAGCTGAGTTTGGCTTCCTGCTGAGTTACAGACCCACCGAGGGCCAAGTGATTTAGGGACAGAGCCTCCAAGGTACRTAGGTACTTCCTACTGCAAAACTGGGAACCTGAATACCGTTTAAATGGAGAGTAGTGCTTCCTCCAGGTGCTGTTGTGAGGCTGCACTGAGAAGTGGGTGCTGAGATGCTTAGGAGAGGACCTGAGCTAAGCTGTAGAGACCTGCATTCATGCGTTCCCCTCAGAATTGGTGATTGTGAATCACAGGCATAACTCTGGCCCATTTCTGGTGTGACGTGTATATGGTAGCGGCCTCCAGACAGCATCCAGGCAGTGTTTGCGAAAGGCATGAAAAGGTGCCTCCTGAGCACCTTTTATGTGTTTGATTCAGCTGGGGTTGAACTCAGGGGAAGTGATTTCAGCAGGGGGTTTCCTGTTCCCCGATGCGATGGCAGATAACTAGCTGCAGCAGTCCTGCCGAGCATGCCACAGACAAGGATGAAACAGCTCCTATTCAAGACATAGTGAAACACAGGGTTCAGAATGAGACTTCTGTTTGTTCTGCAGAATCCGTGGCATTAACTGGAGATTTACCAGCATCAAGGGCACCTCTATCATTTTAGCAGCAAGTAATTAGTCTTGATTTCCTGTGGGGAAGTGGTAGCCGTACTTAACAATTGCTTGTTGATTTTTCTTTCCTGAAGGCACAATTAGGACATTGAAATCCTTCTTGTGTCATACATTATGCAGGCGTAGGTTTATGCTTCAGCTATTATCTCCCTGTGATTTACTGCAACCGTTTGATTTGAACACTTCTCTTTGTCTAAGTAGGTTGATTCAGTGGAGTTCAACGTCTGGGATATCGGAGGCCCAGCAAGCATGGCTACAGTCAATCAGTGTTTCTTCACAGACAAAGCATTGTATATAGTTGTATGGAACTTGGCACTGGGGGAAGAAGCTGTTGCAAACTTACAGTTCTGGTTGCTGAACATTGAGGTAAGAAGTCCCTGGTAGGCTCCAGGATGTCTATTCGTTAAGTTGTAAGCCCCTACATCATGGGATATTACAGAATCTTTTTGGCCTACTTTTCAAAACTCTACAACCTATGAATTTTGCATAGCTTTTGGAATTAGTTTTTCATTCTGCTCTAGGTGTATATTGCTATATTTCATGGTTTAAATTTATCACTTGATTTGTTCTCCTCACACATCAGAGAGTGGAACAAAAGCTGATTTATAAAGTAAGCCTTGCTAAGTAAGGCTGAACATACTTATTTTGGAATTAGTGTTTGACCATACTGTGCTCTGAGGGGATTTTGAAACGTTTTCTTTCGTGTGTGGATTACACGCACGTCAGTCTAGAGGCTATGTTTTTAACACAATGTTTTTTTATATTCGGATAACCAGATTGTGTCTCCTGGCCAACTCTCAGTCAAGGGTCAGAACTGCAGTGAGGTTTTTGGTGCTGTTTGCTTTTTTATAATACAGTGTTCATAGTTCTTTATAACTATGTTCATTATTTGAAAATGATCTTAACATTACATATGCAGCCATGGGTTCTAAACCAGTGCCTCTAAGAAAAGACATCTTGGCATTACAAAAAAATTTGGCTGAATATTCAGCAGCAATCAAAAGCCCAGACTGGATAACAAAGCAGAAAACACCATTGTGACATTTCATAAATCTTTGGTGCACCCTGTCCGATACATCCCAAGAAGCATATAGTAGTGTAAGAAAAGACATAGAGGATAATACTGGAAGACTATTCCAGGGAAAATCACTGCATGCTTACCTTGTCCCTATACTCTTTATTAGGCCTCAGACAGAATATTGGGCTGGCTGGGCCCTTTGGTCTGACTGGGTACAGCTGTCACTCCTGGGTTTGCCTAAGTTAAGAGTTTGRTGTCATTCAGATTGCAGTGAGCATTGTAACAAGAGAACCGGATTGGTCGCAAATAAACAAATACATTTCTGCAGCTGAATTTTCTTCTGTATTCAAAGTCATTTGGATCCCCAGGCTGATCTCTGCTTAAGCCTGTGCAATCCCARTGTATTTGGCAGCATGTTCCCTGCAATCTGGATACTTTCCAATCCTGTAATAGAATCATAGAGCAGTCGGAAGAAACCACAAGATCATCTAATCCATTCCTTTACACTGATTCAAGTAGGTTTAGACATTTCTGGCAGTTTATCTCACCTCTCCATGTACCTCCAGTGAAGAAGATTGTGCATCTTCCCTTGGTATCCATTCCAGAGCATCACCATCATTGTATATCAGAGTGTTTTTCAGGATATCAAAGTTAGATCTTCTRTCTACAATTCAAGCTGTGGTTCTTTTTGCCTTGCTCCGAGTGAACATGGTTCCCATCATTTAGCTGATTCGTAGAAACTTAATACCCCATGGTAACTCTCTTTATGTTGAGCTCTTATGTAATAAGCCCAAACTGATGGTTTCCTTGTCTGCAGAAGCAGCAGGCTATTGAACCATATTCAGTAGGAGAACTTCTGTACTACCCCAGTCACTTTTTGCTGTTGTCAAGGCTGCCTCCATATTATATTCATGCATATAACTTCCTGGCCTTAAATATTGTACTTTTCATATGTTCTCATTGAATTTACCGTGATGCAGTCTGAATTAGATCATAGTCAGTGTTTTCTCTTGCAGGCCAAAGCTCCAAATTCAGTGGTGTTGGTGGTAGGAACACACCTTGATTTAATTGAAACTAAATTCCGTGTTGAGAGGATAGCAACCCTGAGAGCATATGTATTGGCTCTTTGTCGATCTCCGTCTGGATCCAGAGCAACCGGCTTCCCAGACATCACATTCAAGCACCTACAGTAAGTACTTGTGCCCTTATGAAGCTCATTCTATTTTATGTCACCTTAATGTGCATGCTATTCTAATGCCCAATTTCCTTGGCAACAGAGCTGATTTTAAGACTCTTCAGCATTGCATTTTGTGTATTTTTGATTGGGAAATAAYGTAGTATAATTACAGGGAAGCTTAGCATAGCTCAGAGGTCAGCCTGGGTCTGCGAGCTGGAAGCTCTGAAGTCATGACCTTGGCCAGCCTGCTTCAATGCTCCTGCTGTGCTCAACTTTCTTGTTAAATGGTGACACAGTTTATTAATWAACTTTGAAGGAGAGAACATAATAGACTGAATAGTTAATGCTGCAAAGCTTTAGAAAAAAAAAGAGCATGACTGGTGTAGGGCAGGTGCAGCAGTTTGGTGTGGAGCGGCTGCGTSGGTATGTCTCATTGCCCAAGGCAGAGAACATGGTGTTAGCGAGGMAAGAGCCGAGGAGAGCCCCGGGAGCCCCTTGCAGTCCCAGCTGCATCCTTCGAGGTCTCCACATGTGAGAATGGATGGGTTGGGCAGCCTGGAAATGCATGTCAGTGAGGCTGTGGAGTGGGCCACCCTCTCTCCCTTTGACTTGTGGAGGATGCCTCTGGGGAGAGGAGGCTCTTCTGGCTGGGAAAAGAAGCAGGTCAGTCAGCCAAGGGAGTGTGCCGCACAGAGGGAGTGTGGGTGAGGCGACTGGCACCAAACAGCTCGAAACCATTCRGCATTGCCAATGCCTGGGGCAAGGCACAGGTGGTTGGCTGAGAAAGGAAGCAGGGTGCTGCAGTGGCATGTCACCCTGTGCATCTGCTGCTTGGCAAAGTCATCGGGAGGCCTCCCACGCGCTGTTCTGCAAATGCAAGCGTTCCATCAGGCATCAGAGCCGTCTCCTTCCCATCGAAGAGGTGCCCAGGGCCCAATGTGAGGCAGACGGACTCACAGTGAGAGAAAGATTTATGGTTCATGCTCATCATGCCTCTTTTTCCATCGCCATTCCATGATCTCACTCGTTCTTTCTCCAGGGGACTTTCTTTCACGCTGCCTCATGTCCTTCACATTTCCCCTTTCCACATCTCCATTGTGCCTAGTTTCCTGCCTCTTCCTTCCCATTCTTCACTGCAAACCATCCCCTTCACTCCCTTTGTGCATCAGGATGGGGCTCTTCTGAGCAGCCAGGCATCCCAGTGAGCAAGTGCACACTTCCCTCCATCACTGGGGCTGAGCTTTAACATAAAGGCTATTTCTTTAAAACGTGGTTCTCCCTCCATCACAGGAACATGGGTGGAATTGGTGAGAAAGACCCTTTGTTGGGGAAAGCAGAAGAGGACTGTTCTTATGCAGCCAACAAAAAGGCGAGAAATAGTAGGAGTTGCAGAGAGTGGGTTTTTAGCTGTTAGAGATGATGAAGGCTAACTTTTAGGATCCAAACATCAATTCCCACATCACAGGATCCAGCTGAGCGAGGGCCAGAGCGAGGATGGGAAAAGGTGTCTGTTAGTCATCATCACGTCTCTTTGATCTGAGGCTGGGAGAACGGGACTTGCCTCCGGCAAGGGCTGGAGCATAGCATCCTCTTCCTTCCTGCAGCCCCTTCCAGRGTGGTGCCTGTGCACAGCGAGGAAAGGACACAGGCTGACAGCTTTGGTCCCTCTGCTAGGGAAGCCCCAAAGGTCCCCACGGTGCACAGCGAAGTGCAAGCAGGCAGAGAAGAGTTTGGCCAGTATATCTTCTCTAGGCTTCTCTGTTTCTTTCTCCCAAGCTAAAAATGCTTAGTGAGAGCTTTCCTCCCATTCATCTGGCACAGGAAATTTAAAATCACTGATAAGAAAAAGCCTGGAAAGGATGCCAGTGTGTGCTGATAAGGTTTGATAACCCCCACCCTTGCTTGTGTTTTGCAGTGAGCTCTCGTGTAAGACTCTGGAAGGCCTCGATGGGCTCCGCCAGCTGATTTTTCACGTCACGTGCAACATGAAGGATGTTGGCAGCTCAATTTGCTCGCAGAAACTTGCAGGGAGACTGGTGAGGACTGTGCTTCCTAGTGGTGATCCTTACCAAAGGCGGGGGATGTTTTTGGCTTGGTTTTGGATTGGGAAGTAAACTTTGGGAGTTACTGCTGCTACCACTGGAGGTGTGTAAAGTCTATAAAATGGCTATGTAGCTTTGGAAAAAGTCAACACTGCAGGGTGCCTGTAGAGAGGGAGATGCCTTTGCTATGTAGTCACCAGCAGAGTGATTGCTGTTTGAAACTGATCCTATTGTTTCTCTGATGTGGCTTGCAGATACCCAGAAGTTACCTTAGTCTTCAAGAAGCTGTCCTTGCAGAGCAGCATAGGAGAAGTCAGAATGATGATGTGCAGTATTTAACGGACAAACAAATAGAGYTGATGATTGAGCAAACCCCAGGCAATGATATCAAAGACTATGAAGACTTGCAAACTGGTAGGTCAGAGCAGACCAGTAATTTCTTGGAAATTAATATGTGCAACCAATTGGGAAAATTTTTATAGAGGCCAGTACAGAGGCCTTGTTCTGCAGGAGCCAAGGAAAGGCCTTTGCCAAAGGGTGGCTGGAGGAGAGGGCCAAGAGGAGGTGCCATGGGGTCAGAAATAAGGACAGGAAGGTGGTGAGATGTGCTTAGGGCTGTGGGTTTTAAAAACAGATAGCCAGATAGTAGCACACCTCAGTTAAATGTTATTTCCTTGGCTTGACTACATCCTGGCTATACCTGGTCTAGACAAAGCTGTCAAGATTGCCTTCTAACTTTTTGCAGTCGCACTGTGGTTTCCTAATTCCGGACCATTGCTGATCTATCATTCTTTTTATCTATTCTTACTTTTTGCAGCAATTAATTTTCTCATAGAAACGGGTACACTGCTGCACTTCCCAGACACAAGCCATGGCCTGAGAAACCTCTACTTCCTTGACCCAGTCTGGCTCTCCGAGTGTCTTCAGAGGATTTTCAACATCAAGAGCTCCAAGTCAGTGGCAAAGAATGGTGTCATCAGAGCAGAGGATCTCAGGATGCTGCTGGTTGGCACAGGCTTCACTGAACAAACTGAAGAGCAGTATTTCCAGTTCTTGGCCAAATTTGAGATTGCACTACCAGTAGCTAATAACAGGTAGGCTGACAATTAGAGATGGTTTATCCAGACTGGAGAAAAACAGCCATTTAATCAATGGTTGTTAACAAGTTTTGTCACTGGAAGCAGCTGTCTTAACAAGGGTCTTGTTATGAGAAAATCTTTGTGTGTTAAATAGTGTAACAGAATATGCTCATCCGTTTGGACTGCAGTTCCTTTGGCGTAGAAAGGCTGACGTGAGCATCCTGTGGTCCAGATGAGCTGGGATAGTTTGAAAACTTTCTAAAGGAGCCCTCCCAGTGCGTTTTGGCTGGGAGTGTAAAAGCCGCTGGGGTGACTGGCTTGGCAGCCAGTGTGGAGGGGCAGTGACACCGGCGGGGATGTGGTGATGAGCAGGTGGAAGCTGTAATTGCTCTGCCGGTACAGCTGCAGCTGGGAGAGGATGTGAGCCGTGCGGCTGCTGGGCTTGAAACATAGATGGGCTGGAGTCATCTGCTTCCAATAAAAGATCTCTGCTTTGGAGTATGGCAGAAAACTGTGCATAATCAATAATTATGTCAGCCCTGAAAGCAGTAGTATTTTACTTCTAGTGAGACCAGGGAAGTGTAGCTTAAGTAGCAATGTGATTTTCTTACTTGTAAGCCTCTCCCAAAGGTATTGATCGATAGTTTTCCCAGAAATTGTCTAGGGAATTCTCCTCCCCCAGACCCCATTCGCTTTTCCTCTGGGCAGAGTTCCCTGCTATTTTTCTCTTTCCATCTGCTTGGCGACTGCCTGTGGTTGGGTTGACGGTGAAACCATAGTTGTAGTGCGCTTTTGATGTAGCATTTGCATTTCGCTTCCTTGCCCTTCCAGGACACGGCTGCATTGCTCGGAGCCTCTTGGGAACCCTGAATGCCAGCACAAGTGCAGCATTCTCCGTGCTGTCATTATGCCTGTCACTTATCCAGTCCCGGATGCCAACAAATTTTCTCAGGCTTAACACAGATAAAGCAGCAATGTTTCTGCTTCGGCCAGAATGCCTTTTGGACTCCTTGTCACTATCTGCCATTTTTCTTCAAGGCAATTACATTGTCAGTGCCTCAGGAACAAGGAAATGTTTTTTTTCATGCCCTGCCCAATCTTTTTTAGAGCCATCCAAGCCACATTAACAGAATATTCTTCCTACTGACGGATTGTAGCTCTAGCAGGTTGGATTAATTTAACGTACGAGCCAGACACAGAGCAGTTGTTTGTTATTGTGCTTCTGCAATTATTATCTAGATTGCCAGATAGGGTTTCTGTGCAATCAGTAGAGAAAGCAGCTGCCAGTTTCTGCCCTGCAAGGGTGGATGGGGGCATGTTTCCCGTATTTTCAAAATTTGCATTGGCTGTTGTTCAAGAGCACTGAATCTCCATCTGTATTGTAAACCATTATATGCTTATGGTCCAGAAGGCCTCACTGGCCTTCTTACTTCCTATGTTCCCAGACCCTTTTTAGATGTGCTAAGGAAAATTTATTGGCAATAACATGATGCATTCACTGCTTTTATGGGGCAGGTACTTGTAGCTTGATGTGCTCTGCGTTTCTGCCTATGGTACATGTAATTCAGCTTTGTCCTATGTGTCAAAATAGGGTAGAAATGATCATTCTTATTTTAATTTGTAAGGGAAGAGAAATTTTTCAGTTTTACATTCCAGAGATGTTTTATGGAATGAATAATTTGATCATGTAAAATGTCATCMGACTTTATGGACTGTGACATATGGAGAGAGCTGTTGTCTAGTGACGGCTGTTTTTTCTGAGCTAATTTTTCAGGTTTTACAGAGTACTGCAGCTGCTGGAGAGAGAATGTGATACAAGGCTTAACGCATTGGATTTGGACCCAGCATTAGTTCTAGTTGGGCATCTAGTTCCTGCCACTGTTATCACTTCACTGTTATTTTGGTCACGTTCTTTGGCCGTGTGCCTCGTTGCTGTCATTATGCCTGTCAAAGATGAGGCCGAGATGCTGGCAAATTTTCTCAGGCTCTACACTGATAAAGCAGCAGCATTTCTACTTACAACCAAATACCATTTGGATTGACTTTCTATCATATAAGCATCTTGGATTGCATTTGGTATGGAAGAATACCCCTGTTTTGGGATGTATTGGCAGGTGCTGAAACCCATAAGCACATAGTTTTCGAAACAGGTCTAGTCTTTCAGCAAGTTTTAGCTTCCCAAATGCTAAGGATCAGGACAAATGAATATTCAGGGTTTACTGAGAGTTCTGATAATGATTTGGAAACTATGGTCCTCTACACCAGCATCACTCTGTTGCTTCTGATCAGTCAGACTCAAATAGCACTGAGTCTCCTTCCACACTTGGGCAAAGATCCACTGCTGGATTGAATACCAGATTGCAGCAGGAGAGTCCTCCAAGACAAGTGAGATCTCAGTCTGGCAAAGCAAGCTCTTGCCTGAGGGGATTGTGAAGGATGTGGCTGGGAATCCTTCAGCTGCAGTGGGATACAGCAGGGAATGCTGTTGCATTGACCCATAAGAGGCTCTTGTTCACACCGGGGCTGGGATGAGGGCCAGAATGGTGCAGTCCTAACGGCCTATAGCTTTCTTGTTCCTTCCTCCCACGACACGTCCTCTCCCCGTCTTCCGGGCTTAATAGAACTAAGCTGCTGTATGTGGTTTTTGCATTTATCTTCTGTTGCACTTATGAGCACAGCTGTAATTCTCCACTTATAGGCAGAGCACTGTCTGTACAGATACAAGTCTGAATGATCCTAACATCACAGCTGTTCTAACGACGCCTGTATGTTAAAGCATTTAATGGGTGATTAAACAAATATGCTGCCCATTACATCAATTTTAGCCCAGTCCAGTAGTCGTAGATGTATTATTTAATGCCTGTTTTGCCTCTGCCTGCTTCCATAGTGTAAATGAACTTCTCTGTGTATTGCTTCAGTGCCCTTAGTCTAAAAGGTTTTACACGTGCAGTAGGYTGTGCCGTTAAAAATCTCTTTGGAGACTGAATCACCTTATTAGATGGTATCAAGGTACTTGCTGTTACAATCTGTAGCTAAAATTTGTACTGTTGAATTTGATTTGTTTCAGCTACCTCCTCCCTCATCTGCTGCCTACTAAGCCAGCATTAGACATCCACGGGTTCTGCCACCAGACCACAAACACAGTCCAAAGGGTCTTCAAGATGAGTTTCGTCCCAGTTGGCTTTTGGCAGAGATTCATAGCACGAATGTTAATTAGCCTGGCAGAGATGGACCTCCAGGTATGCTACTGCATCTCTCTGCAAGCCAGTGAAGACAGCTAAAGTTACTGTTTGCTAAAAGTGTAAATGGGTGTCTCTTCACGTCCAGCTGGCTTCAGTCACAGACTTCAGTAGCATTACTTCTGTAAACAGGGAGAGATGAGTCTCCACAATTGAAATCTGATTTTGTTTTCACAGTAAGTGTCGTTTAGAAAGATAAATTGACACTGGAGAAGAAAGCCTGCATTCTCTGTAGCCTCGTTATAACGCAGTTCCGTAGAACGTCTCGGCACATCCAGCATCTTCCAATTATTTGTAATTGGAGCTCTGCCTGCAGCTCTTATCCATGATAATGTTCCCCTGGGCCAAGGGCCACTATCTGGATCTATGTGGGTTTAAATTAGAAGAAAATTACAAGATTGTTGCTTTAATGGGATAACGAGTGCAAGCAGGCACCCTATTAGTGCAAATGATATGCATATCATTAAAATAGTATTTCCAAGCTGTGAAAGCGAAGTGGATTTTGTTGTTGCTATGGACAGTTTTTTGCATCAGTTTGTATCTGAAAACATAGCCCTGCTGGAAATCATGATAAATATCTGCAAAATGTTTCTGGTTCTGCTGTGGTATTTCCTTAACAGCCATCCATTCAAACTGTACTCTGTCATTGATGTACAGAACGTTGAAAACATGATACTTGTTTTTACCTGTGTTAAAGGGCTGTCTTGGCAGTCTCTTGCTTAGGTCYTCATGGGCATTATGTAGCCCTAGAGCACCTTTGCTAGGAACCTCATCCAGCACTCACTGAAATAAATGGAAAGGACTGCAGGCATCAGACCAACTCTGCAGACAAATAAGCAATGATTACAGTGGAATTCTGCAGATTATGTCTTTGGTTTAAAAACAAAAATGCATTCTGCTCTAAGTGCTGGTTTGAAATGACTTGGAGAAAAGCCATCTTCCTCCTACTGAAACAGGTGGAAAAGTTAGCTCTCTGTGTTGAACATAGACTAATCAGTCACTGAAGGATTTAACTCTTCTTTAAGTGTATAGGAATTTTGCAAATTAAAAATTAATATAACAAATATCACTAGGATTACAGAAATGAGCCTGCTCACTGCCATGGAGTTGTTCTTTTTTGAGTTGAATGGAAAGAACTGTTGCACAAAGAACTGTTACTGTATGTATTTTCATGCCATCACAAAAATCTTTTATGAGTGCTGGTCATTTTGGTGGAAAAGCTGTGATACTATCTATGAAAGCCAGAAAAAGGCTTTAATTGAAATTATTTTCAATTAAAATAATGTCCTTATGAGAAACTTCTGTAATTTAATGATTATCGTGCTTTTCTGTTTATTTCAGCTTTTTGAAAACAAGAAGAATACCAAGACGCGAAACAAAAAGGTGACCATCTACAGCTTCACAGGCACCCAGAGAAACCGCTGCAGCACGTTCCGAGTCAAAAGGACTCACACTGTTTACTGGCAGGAAGGTCTGTTCGTTACCTTTGATGGAGGCTATCTTAGGTAATTTGTGCTCGTATGCAGCATGCGTTAACAGGGGACTAATACAGTGTATGAAGCAATCCAAATGGAGATGAATGGGCCTGACTCATGCTGTATGCTCAACCATCAATAGAAGAGGAGGCTCTTCTAATAGAAATAGCTCTTCTGGTGACAACTYGGGACAATGACTATGAATAAGGGATTATTTAACAGTTCTGAGTTTATCAACTGTATGTGTTATTGCAGTCACAAATTTAAAGAGATTCGAAAAAAAGAAAGTGCTACTCAGAGCAGAACTCTTTACCAGGGTAAAATGGTGCATTTTCATATGCAAGCAGGTCCTTAGGTCATTGTGTTTTCCACCAAACAGTTAAAACTCACCACTACATGGCATCAATCCAGATCCGTGGAGATGTTTTTTGTGCCACTCAACTTTGTGTGATAGAGATATGGACTAAGGCTGCAGCTGCCCAAGGTGGTGGACTGCTGACTACACGCCTGGGGAAAATCTGCTGTCCGTGTTCCTTCACAAATGCAGAAAGTAGCTGGCCACTTAAAAGACCTTAGTCTCTACAGTATCTGTGGATATATTTACTCTTCCAGTCCCTGGCAAGATAAGGAGGAACCACTAGTGATGTTATGTAGTTGGAGAGTGGCAAGACATAGCAGCTCTCCTGAGTTCATTCAGGCAGTTTGTGGCGAGTAGAGACTTCGACCTATGTCTGAACCCTGAATTCTGGAGCTTGCCTGCGGTTGTACTTTATTTCCTCGTGCACCAGGCTTTGGGGAATCATACTATTATTATTATTATTTACTTTTATTTTTATTTTTTTTTTTACAAAAGCATATTTTATTGCGGGAATTGCACAAAATTCCGAACAGTTCTTTTTAATTATTATGAGGCCACTGGAATTTTGTTACTGACTAATAAAACTCTTCACTTTCCCATCACTCTAGATAGGATATTTCTGGCAAAACACTCTCCATCCATTTCCTTGAGGCCRGCATTTTCTGTTGCTTTTATCTTATGTGCTGTTAACCCATTGTGAGCAACCAGCATTTCTGAATAAGGAAGTGATTTGCAGAATAGACTGAATTGAAAATCACCTTCAAAGCTAGGTTGCTTTTAGTTTTGATTACTTATAAGCTGCATGGTATTTTGTAACTCAAGTTAACTGCTGACCTGGATACTTCACACAAGCTTCATTTGGCTTTCTTGTGACTTCCTTTCACAGTGTGGAGTCTTCCGATGTGAACTGGAAAAAGAAAAAAAGTGGTGGAATTAAAATCATTTGCCAGTCAGAAGTGAGAGATTTTTCAGCCATGGCATTCATCACAGATCATGTCAACTCTTTGATAGACCAGTGGTTTCCTGGTAAGAGGACTGTTGTGATTTTCTGTGCTCTACTGTGTCTTTTTAACAGAAGGTCCTTTAACAGGGCTCTCCGGGTGCACAATATTGTGTGTTAAACGAAGACCCCTCAGGCTCTTACAGTCTCAAGCCAATAAAGTTTGAGAAAAACTGATAACCTGCAGACAGATCAGGATTCTTTGCCAACACACCTTGGTCTAGACATTGTGTCTTTCAGTCTTTCAATCACAGCAAACACGGGTGAGATATTACAGTGCAAACAGGACCTGCTTCTATAGAAATCCAAGGCAGACTCTTCCAGTGCTCGTAGGGCAGGATTTGGCCCAAACTACTTGACACTGTCTCTTACTGGCAAAACTTATTTTGGCACCAGAGAGCATCAGCATTTTACCCATAAATTACCATTTCTAACACCCTGTAATTTATAAAATTGGTATGTGAGAGGCATGAGTGAATACGATACCAAGGACTCCGTGCCAAGGTAACTTCCTTGACTCCAGCAGTTGTTTATGCTATGATCAGCAGAGATCCTGCTGTTACCCAGTGGGCTGTTTGCAACCCCAAACACACTTTTTTTCTAAAAAAAACAAAACAAAATCTGAAGTATTCYTTGTCATCCCAAATGGGTCTAGGAAACAATACCAAAATCTCTTGTCTAGAGGTTCTCTTGAGGAGACAGGGAGGTGTATTCTCACATAATCATTTGGTGCACTTTTCAAAGACAAAACAAAATTTATTTGCTTTTGGATTAAAATAATGATAATATTAATTGCTGAGGCTTGAGAACAGTCAAGACTTCAAAGGCTCGGGCATGGATTCACCTCACCTAATTGCAGGCATTTAATGGAGCCTGTTGCTGCAGAATCCCCCTGAGGTTGGTGGGGGAGGTGGGAATCTCCCAAAGGTTTGCTCTCGGTAGGATCTGAGTTTCTGCTGGAGAGGCTGATGACATTACTCATAAGGGAGCCCGGAGCAGCCTGTACCTAACTTCGGTGCTGTTGCACCCAAAGCCACCTGGCAGCTTGCAGCTGGGTCTGGGGCTTGGGGCCAGCCTCACAGCTGCCCTTCCTCTGCTGCACAGTCATGCCGTTTGGCATACRCAAGTTTCTCTGTCCATGGTTCACAGAAAGCCATCTGGCTAGTAGAAGTTTCTCTCCCCTTCTTTATTTCTGTACCTCAAATTTCTACAGGTCCTGAGTGCATTTTCTTTGCAAGCCTGTGGACAAAGCAGCACGGCTGTTAAGTCACATCAACAGCACTGTGTCTTCAGTTTTGTCCCTGCTATCTGCATATCATTTGCAAACAGCTTTTTAATTATTCCAGTCAGCACACTAGAATAAACTGCCGTGCTCATGCCTCTGGCTGTTTTCAAGTAGTGGATCCAGGCAGTGTCTGTAGAAATTTGAATGCCCTAGCAGTTGTGTGCACTATGTTTTCTGTTTGCTTGTTTGGTTTTAAGCCCTCACAGCCACTGAGAGCGATGGCACACTGCTGATGGAGCAGTATGTGCCCTGCCACATCTGCGCTGCTTCCAGGCTGGAGCAGAACGAGTGCGGCGAGAAGGCAGAGGACGTGCAGTACTTCAACATGGAGGACTGCGTCCTCACTGCCATAGAGCTGGACTGCATCACGTGTCCGAACCACCCGGACGTCCCTGTTTCTCTCCAAGAGCTGGTTCCAGAGCTTTTCATGACAGATTTTCCAGCCAGGTAATGTTATTTGGCAGCCTTTGCTTGAATTTCAGTGTGTAGGTAATTCATTTGGTTTTCTTCTAAGTCGTTTCTACTAGAGGAACAAACTCATCCACTCTTGATCCTGGCTCAGACAATCCATCCCAAGCCACACTCTTCACTTGCTTCAGCAGTTGCTGTGTGCTGATCCAAGACATCACTTTGTGATGACTTTGAGATACGGTGCAATGTGAAAGTCACTTTTCAAAGCCATCGTTGTCCTGTATTGCCCAGTATAACATAGTCTGGCCAGAGTTTTCTGTAGATGGAGTCTTTCTGGGATCCCTGTTATGCACCAGATAGGATATTCTAATATGACACCAGCAAAACAGTTTGCTGTTGTGTCACAACTGGATGGGCACTGAAATCACCTTTAATTTTGGAAAGCTTTTAAGTCAGTGCATTTATTGTAGCTGCTGCTGCAAAGTGCCTGTTAGGATTGAGGCTGTCACGTACACAGTGGTAGTGGTCGTCTTGAACAGTGTGGCAGTTCTTCTCTCCCTGCAGCAGCGCTGCCAAATCTTTAAGCAGCTTAACTGCATTTGCCAGAGGAATTCCCTCATGTACCCTCTATTGCTTGGTGCGTTAGTGAGAGGCTTCCTCGCACCAGTGGGACAACAGATCCACATTCCTTCCAGTTCACACAGTCTCGAATGCCTTTGGGCTGGTGTAGAGCTGCGAGACCTCTAGACCGAACTGTGTCCTGCAGGCTGCGTGGGGGCTTTCTGCACTGCTCGCGCATTTGATGTGGCTGCCCAAGCAGAGCGCTAACAGCCGCCCTTCCGTTTTCAGAGTGGTTTGGGCAAACGCCCCCGCGGCCCATCATGCCAGCCCTCCTCGGAGTGTTATCTCCTAGAGATTTATTTAACTGGTGCAAGGCGAATGAGATACTTGAAGTATGAACGGCTGTAAAAGTAGTCTGAGAAAGAGTGGGGAAATGATGAACTGCAGCCTGGGAACAGTAAATTGATTTGAATAATCAGGTTTCAGAGCAGGGGGCTGTTCATAAACATCCTGTCCTGCCTCAGAAGAGGAGAGAAGGACAGGAGGTTGAGGAAGCAGAAAGCAGTTAATATAGATAAATGTAATAAATCTGTGTACCTGTGTCATCTGCTTGGAAAGGGAGCTTATGCGCTTTCCAGATCATACTTGATTCTTGCAGGATAAACTGCTTCGATAAGAAGCCTTTTTTGGCTTATTTGCCCAAGTTGCTTTTTCTGCAAGAAATCTATTATATAGCATGAACTGGAGTACCTTGAGACGACCAAGGTAATAATCCTGTCCTCTCAGCGGAAAACACAGGAACCTGTTAGGGATCTGTGAAAGTGGAAATCACATTAAATACATAAATTTACAGTGCTTTTAAAACTTTTCTTTTAATTAAAAGCCTCAATCTCTTTTTGGCAGACTATTCCTGGAAAATAGCAAACTGGAATACAGCGAAAATGAAAACAACGTTCTTGGCCAGGGTGGAAGTGGAACCGTTATATATCGGGCACGATACCAAGGAAAACCAGTGGCCGTGAAGAGATTTCAGATTAAAAAATGCAAGGGTTCTCCTACTTCGGCAGCAGGTAGAGTACACAGAATCCTTGTCTGGGCATTGGCTCCACAGCCCGCGCTCACAAGCTAGGACCCAAGAGCCTTCGCTCTCCAAAGTGCTGGCAACATCTGTTTAAATATGGCTTTGAAATATATAGCAAAATTGGCATGGGTTCATGGAGGAAAAGGATGAATCTTAAGAGTCCTTCACGAAAGCACTTGTAATGATGGTCACTGGCAGTGCAGGAAGCTTCTCTCCTGCAGGTCAATGGGTGGACTTGAAGGGTGCCAAGGCAGAGCCCTCAGCTAGGGTGGAAGGCAAGCTTTTGCCTCCAGTTCCCAAACTAGTTGGCAATGAGAAGCATGGGTTTGCATGGGTTTGCACTAAGGACTTGTGGGTCTCTGCCTTTGAAGAAAGCATTTACTCTGTCTGTGCTGTCACCTACACAAAGCGAATGGGAAGACCTCCTCATCTTGCAGCTCCTCCAGGCAGGGATGGGCACGCATGCTGCATGTGTCTGGTGTCAAGYGCAAGGTCAGTCTATGGCCAGAAGGAACAGGGAAAGTGCCTTGGTTACCTCATTTTTGTTAGTAAAAGGGAAAGGTGCAGTAACCCTTGTGCTGTGGAAGAGGCCAGCTSCTGTCACAGTGACAGATACCTCTTAGGAAGACCAGTGCTGATGGAGCAGCCTTCGGCGGCTGGTGGCAGAGGGACAAGTTCTGTGAATGGTTTCTATGCTGGCAAAGCAGCTGGGAAAGGGAGGGAAGACTCCTTTCACTGAGGGGTCTTCAATGTAGCATCCACACCCAGAGAGTCCCTGCTTCAAAAAACACAGCGTGAGGTTTCCAAAATCCAGCACCAGAGGCTTCTGCACCAGCATGAGAATGCAATTCACAGCCCTGCTGTCGGCATAACCCCAGATACTGCGTTCCTCCTGCAGCATTTGCTTGGTAATTGCCCTTGTCCAAAGAGTTTYTAACTTGGCTTCTCAGCCAAGGGCTTGTGTGTCTTATCAGATACCATGCTGAAACACCTGAGAGCCATGGACGCCATGAAGAACTTCTCTGAGTTTCGCCAGGAGGCCAGCATGCTCCACTCGCTGCAGCACCCCTGCATCGTCTCCCTCATTGGGATCAGTATCCATCCGCTGTGCTTCGCCCTGGAGCTGGCCCCTCTGGGCAGCCTCACCACTGTCCTGTCTGAAAACTCCAAAGGTAAAAGTCTGCCCCTGGGATAACTCACTCCCTGAATTACAGCAGTGACAAATGGTCAGCAACACTGAAACTACAGTTTGATTTACTGGAGGGGATTTTTTTTCCAGACTAGGGGAAGTGAGAGGGATGGAATTGCTCTTAAGCTGTGCCTTTGGGAACCTAGTCAAAATTGATGCTCAGGCTTTTCAAAGCTGCTTTGGAAACCTGGGTTTTCAATTTCTCTGCCAACTRATAAGAACTGCATCTCACTTTAATGCTGTATATGTACTTCTGTGTTCAGCCCCCCTACAGATGGGTGTCAGAAGTTCTAAGTGCTCTCATAGATAGCTGTATTTCTGTCACTGTCAAATGAGTGACACTAATTCTGAGACAGAGTGACGCCATCTGACCATCTTGGCACCTTTGCTTTGTGTCAGCTTTGAGCTGAACAGTAATTTTCACCCGAGGGTCTAGGAGTCTAATGGAACTGTCAGGTGTGTGTACAGTAGCATGAACAATGTCATTACAAATTGCAGCAGTGAGTGGTGCTTTAAAAGGTTGCTAGATATCACTTTGGAGTTTGAAGGTGGGGGGGAAAGCAGTTGTTAGAAGAACTGCAGACAGGCTGTTCCTTTGTGGCAGGGTCATCTTTTGTGCCGCTGGGGCACATGYTGACGCACAAAATAGCATACCAGATCGTAACGGGCCTTGCCTACCTGCACAAGAAGAACATCATCTTCTGTGACCTGAAGTCAGACAACATTTTGGTGTGGTCCCTGGACGTTAAAGAGCACGTCAACATCAAGCTGTCCGACTATGGGATCTCGCGACAGTCATTCCACGAAGGAGCGCTCGGTGTGGAAGGCACGCCGGGTTACCAAGCCCCCGAGATCAGGCCCCGCATAGTCTACGATGAAAAGGTAACTGTGGTGTTTTGGCGGGGACAGCCCCTGGGTGATGGGGCCATGGGGACTGGCTTGGTGCGTGCTCAATTCCCTGCTAACTGCGACGCTGACATGCAGCACTGGCTGTCATGCTGCAGCTTTCCTCGCTCTCCGTTGCGCCCACGAAGGGAAGTTTGCTGTTTTCTCTCTGGCGCTGGCCCTAGGTCGACATGTTCTCATATGGGATGGTGCTGTATGAGCTGCTGTCTGGTCAGCGGCCTGTGTTGGGACAGCATCAGCTCCAGATTGCAAAGAAACTGTCCAAAGGGATCCGTCCTGTCCTCGGGCAACCGGAAGAGGTGCAGCTATACCGGATGCAGACACTTATGATGGAGTGCTGGGACACTAAGCCAGAAAAGGTAGGGGACAGCCCTCACAACCAGTGTTTGCTGAGCATGTAGCTACGGGATCTGGCGGCCCTCTTCACCCCATCTCTCCTGGTGCAGCAGTGCAACTCTGAAGCCATTGCTGGAGTGGTGCCCATTTACTTCCATTGACTTAAGCTTTTATGAATGAAACAGCAGCAGGTTGGGGGCCTTAGACATCTGGAGTGACAGGAAGGTCCCTTGATGTCAGTGGCAGTTAAACCATTGATTTCACCAGGGCAAGACATCACCCATAATTTCTAGAAACAGCTACAGTAGCATGCTGTGAATATAACTACAAAGACCTTGGAAACCCTGAGATTATAGAGTGTGATGTTAGGGGATAAGAAAAGGATTTAAAACATGAAAAAAGGCTTATGCTGTATCGTGTTTGTCATTAATTATGCTGTGGAGTTTCAGAGATCCTGTGCTTCACACAAAGATCAGCTCAGTTTGCAAATAGCTAGACTGTGCCGTGAGACTGGGTCAGGTTCCTAAATTCTTAAGGCTGAAGAAATTTATGGATAAAATGTTGAAGAGGAAAAACAGACTAAACCATGGAAGTGAAGAAGAAGTTTGGGCATCAATGAGTGGGAAACAACGGATGCKAAGAACTAATGTGATTGGATTTGTAAGGAGAATTTGGTGCAGCTTTGAGTACCTAGTAGGAGCTTTTATTTAAAAAGTCCCATTTCCTAGCTCTCCTGTTAGTAAATAATGACTATTATGAATCTATTATTTGTTCTGGACTTCTAAGTATCTGTATGATACATGTCTTTCTCTTTTCCTTTCTCCACAGCGTCCACTGGCCATTTCTGTGGTAGGACAAATGAAAGATCCAACTTTTGCAACTTTTATGTACCTACTGTCCTGCGGGAAGCAGTCTTCCTTCTTTTGCTCCCAAGGACAGGAGTATACTGTGGTGTTCTGGGACGGGAAGGAAGACACTAGGTTAGATGGCTCRTGTTTGTCATTTCTTTCTTTTCTTTTAAGGTAAAAATCCTTCAGTGTCTTTGCTTATGCCTCTGGGATGGAGGTAAAGAAGGTGAAACTAAATTTGGATGAATGCCAAGGGACTGAACAGTGTTTTCCCAAACTCTTTTAATTGGGAACAGCAGTTGCTTTATAAAGGATATTTAATGAGCTTAACTCTGCTTCAGTTAATATGAGGAGAAGATTAGGGCAGTGTAATGATTCACACACACAGGATGAAGCATTTGCACATGAGAACAGACATGTTCTGCCTTTCCTAATGAGGCCATTTAACACTAAACCTTTCCTAATTGAAACTGCAGGTCCATTTCTGTTCTGCAAAGTAATTAAGCACATGCTAAAATCCTACTGAAATCATCAGGAGTTAGCCACATGCCTGAAGGTCCGTGTGCATCCGAGCGTACGCTTCCAGTAAAATGTGTGTTATACTGAATAGGCTTGAGCTTTAAATGTTATTAAATTGTGACTGAGATGAAGGTATTTTGCTCAACCGCGTATGACCTGTGGCTAGTCAGGCTTTTTATGGATGTTATGGATTTTTATAGCCCCCTTTTTCTTTAGAAACCATTCACAAACTGATCTGAATTTTGTATTAATATATGCACTATTTGGAAGCATTAACCTAATGGGAAGGGTATGTGATTTGTTCATGAACTATTTGCTTTGCTATTTGTGGTGCCTGGTCAGTCATTCCAGGCAGACAGTATAGCTATTCGTGCTAAAACTGGTGAAACACATGGGACTCACAGATGTATTTTGAATACATGGATGTTTTCCAAATATTCACAGCAATATATCTCAGTGAATCTGCTTCCTGACTGGACAGTTGAATTGCTGGAGACTGCTGAATAACAAATTACTTACATCTGACAGATTTCAGGATGTGTAATTGCTTGTGCTACAGTTGGTAAAACATCTGGGGTTCACAGATGTGACCGTTAATATCCAGTCGTTCAAACACCCAAACCCAATAAGCTTCCCCAAGCTCATAATAAACTCAATCCTTTTAGTTACAAGAGTATAAATTAGTCATATTTGTAAATGATTTTATCAGGTTACAGATCTTTACTCTTACTTGAGAGAATAGTGCTGGTTTTTTTGTGCCCTAGAATAAGCACTAAAGTAAGATAATACTGAGGCAGTGCAGTTGGAGAATAAGCACATGTTCTCCTGAGACTGCAACGAGGAAGAAGGTCTAAGACCTCCCCGCTCTTAATTACTGCCGTTCAGCTGGAGCAATTTGTCTCACAGCTGCGTTATAGCAACAGACTGTGTAAGTGCTCTGAATCCCTTTCAGTGCAAAGTCAGATAGCTTCACTTCAGCCTCCACCAAGGCCCTTGCATATCTGCTCCCTGGGGAGGAGCAGAGGCGTCGCCAGGTTCCTCTCCCTTTACGACAGCCTTTTGGAGGCTGGCAAGTCTTGCAGCATCACCTCCATCTGCAGCGTCCGGCTGAAGCGTTGATCTTAGCACGTCCCTGCCAAATGCCCCGAGTACCATCCCAGAGCGGTCTGCAGCAAGCAGCTAGCCATAGTAAACTGTGTTTGCTCCTTTCAGAAACTACACGGTGGTGAATCCCGAGAAAGGAGTGATAGAAGTGGAGAGGATGAGCTGTCCAGGAATGAAGCTGTGCTGCCAGCTAAAATTTCAGAACGCACTCTGGGCAGCCACGGAGGTAAGCGTCACCTGAGCTTCACCACCCCACCAAAGGGAGACATGAATCACGAGAAAGAGCCCGTTAAATTAGTAAAAGCCAAGAGTGTTTGAGGGAATGGGTGTCTTGGATGAGCAGCCTGACTCTGCATCCACTGTCTCCTGGTGTATTGTTTCCATCTATCATTTAGCCAAGATCTAGACTGAAATCGTGCCTCCTGGTGTCCAACGTGATCGTGGGAATCTTGGCTTTCCAGGATGAAACTCTCCAGGTTGTGGCATATCTGTCCTGAGGGTTTCATCTGGTGAATGTCCTTATCTGTATGTGATAACAGCAAACAGTGAGAGAAACCATGCATTAAGGGTGGGGTTTTGCAAGAGGCCTGAGGGACTTGAAAATTGGTGGGAATGGGTACACAAGTTTTCTATTCACCATGGAAAATTGCGACTAAAAAGATAAGACTGAATGAGCATGGCTGATTTATCTCTCTGAGCCTCCATCTACTCTCCAGAAAGGGCTATGTTAAGTGTCAGCTGGTTCTGACGCAATCGTTTGACACAAAGCAAACAAAAAATAGCTAAAACAAATAGAAGAATATTTCTAAAATTCAAAGAGGATAAAAAGACTGTGCATGTTGAATGAATAATRTGTGCTGGTTAATTCACTCAGCCCTGGTATGGATGCTGGAATTTATTGAAAGTTAAGATCTTTTTTTTCCCCTTAGGAGAGTAAGATATTTTGACTTTTTCTGTCATCCCAAATCTAGACAAAGTTCAAATACTCACATTTTTTTCATTAAAAAAGTATAGAAAAATTACAATTCAGAAATCTTAAAGGATTTTTTTCCACCCTTTTGATCAAAATTAAATGGGTTGATATTCTCCAAATTGGATATTCTGTTTCAGTGTGGCAGATTTACAAGGTGTAGAGCAGGTATAATTTCACATACAAAGTTATATTAGCTTTACTTGAATTGACAGGTTAATGCAAAATAACATGCATGTTTCTGTTGTCTTTGCAGATGTCCTGGCATGTTGCGGTAGATTTGTGTGGAGTCAGGAATATCATCTATTTCCTTAGACATGATGATAAAACTCCTGTTGGGGGTGGTTTTGGTGGCTTTTGGCTAGTGCACCTATCACCATAGCCATTCAGGGGAAGGCAGTACATCCTTTGCACCCACAGGCACAGCAGATGCTCTCCAGCAAAATGAAACCTAGGCTCTGAATATCCAGAAATATAAATAAAAACTGTTTGGGGAGCCAATTTGATCTTGCTTTTGTCTCAAAATGTGAAAATCATGAAAGATGACTGAAATCCGTGGGATTTTATGTGCTCTTTGGCAGGACCAGAAGATTTCTGTGTACGGGCTGCAAGGCATGTGTCCTCTGAAGGCGCCACAGAAGGGCTTAGACACTCCCGCTACCGTGAGCTGCTTCCTGGTCATGCCTGTCATCAAAAAGGTAAGCTGGTGAAACCGGGGCTGTGTGCTTCTGGGACAGGCAGCCAGTGCTAGGGCTGCTTGTCCCTAGCCAGCCTTGAAGGACTCTGCAATGCTCAGGAATGATTTGGCAACATGAGGACAGGGTTTCTAGGTCTCTGTGCCTCTGCCAGCAGAGCAGCGGACAGAGATGTGGGCATGAACCTGAGTCAGGGGACCAGAGCTGGCACTTCCAAGCCTGCCGAGAAAACACTCCAAATGTGTCCAGTTYCTCAGCAAGGAAGTTTTCCAGCTGTGTTTCTGCATCACTGGAAGAGGTGGTTTAGTCTGATGAAGCAGAGTGGAGGGGACATAAATGAATGATCAGTGTAGACTTTGGTAACTGCTGATGCAGGACTTGAGTTTATACTAGCTCTTGTACCCACTCCTTTCCTGGTGTGTCTGCATGCTGCTATTTGTGTGCATAATCATATTTAAATATTATCTGTGCTTAGCCACACTTCCCTTTATTTTTGGATGAGAACATTTAGATAACAAAGGCAGCCCGAGAACTGCCTCCTTGGGTAATGACAAAAGTTCTATACTATCTGTCTGCTTCTGGAAACGCTCACATCCAGTTGCTGGCAGGAGAAATCTAACATTACTGCCTATTGCGGGCGAGTCTTGGGAGATGTATAAAAACTGTTTTCTGGCTAAATTACCTCCGGTTTGCTTACAGCCACCTGGAATAAAAACATATAATTACGTTCCAACATTATTGGTAGCTGTGTAGTTTTTGCAAATGCCAGCAGACTGGTATGTGTCTGAAAGCTCAGTATGGAGCAGTTCTCAGAGTGGCAGCGGAGCTGTTTTGCACCATGTGTCCGGTCTGCGTTACTGTCCCTTTCTGGCTTGTTTGCTCAGTCTGCTGCATGGCTGTAGACTGGCAGATGGTTAGTGTAAGGTGGACCACTTCACTTGCAGCCATGCTGTAAGTAGGACACAGAGCTCGGGTTGGCACAGGGATGGATTTCACCCGCCGGGAGGCTRCGTACATCTGTTGGCTTGCTTGGCTCCCACACCTGCAGTGCTTCTCATTTCTGATGTGCAGGGCAAGTTTCTTTGTCATGCTGCCTGAGGTTTTGTCCAGGGCGGGGAACAAGTCTTTCCTTTTCAGCTTTTCCACTGTCATACGGCTTTGCAGAGCCGTTCCTCAGGGCTTACAAGTGGCTTGATGTCTCCTGGTTTCTATTTTCAGTTTGTGGCTTGCCTAGGAAATGTCATAAATAATGCCAGGCCCTACAATAGGAATATTGAGTCTAGACACCTCCCTTCCTCCCCCGACCCTACCCAAGCTTCCAGCAATCCACAGCCCTTCGACTCACTCCTTTTCAGCTTACTGGACTTACTTTTTCCTCTCTCCTTTCTATGAATGAATTTGGCAGTGAAATGGCCACACCAGCAGCCATGGGGATGTGCAGAGCAGGTTGGCAAGATGTTTTTCGAAACAGCCAGTTCTTCCAGAAAAGCTAAGTGGAAAGGCCAAAGTTACACTTGTCAAACTTGCTGTGCAGARCAGTGAGTTATAGCAAAGTTATCGAATAGCTTTTAGTGTCTGGTGGAGGAGAGAGACGCTTGCTATGGGAACGTCGGCCTTTCCCAAGGAAGAACGCCATGTAGCCGATGGGATGGGAGGTAACTTGTCGAGGCTTGGTGCTGCAAAGGGGAATTCTTTATAATCGCCTAGGGAAGACTGATCCAAAAGAAATAATTTCCAGAGCTTGGTTTTTCATCCAAAAGAAGCATCATGGAAATCTAAGAGCAGCAGAGAGGGGCCCAGAATCCAAAACTCGGCCTGTGAGGAAAAATCATGTAAAATTTAGCTTTTTGTAGATATTTTCTGTCACTGGTATCATCACCTCTGGCAAACAATAAAATTCCCTATAAATTTCCTTTCAGAAAAGCAAAGAAGCAAGCAAGCAGGTTAAAAAGAGCARAAGAAGATGCTTTCTAATTGGCTTGTAGCATTCCTACAAAGAAACCTTGAGGAAAAGAGAAATAGGAAGGTGTGTGAGGCTCTGGCCTCTTGCAGGAAAAGAAGAAAAGAAAAAAAAAAGGAGAAACTGGAACAAGCAAAAACAAAAGCTGCGTTTAAAGGCCGCAGCCTGCTGCGGCGTCCGGTGCCAGCCCTGCGGGGAAGGAGGGGACGACRGGACCGAGGCGCTTTGAGCCGCTCGGGGCGGCCTCGCCGGCGGGCCCGGCCGGGGGCGCGGGCCGGTGGGTGCTGCGCGGCACGGCCCTGCTCCCAGGCTCCCTCGCCGGCGCTGCGGGACTCCTGGCTCGACGGAGACTTCCAATGCAGCTCTGCTGCCGTGTTTTTCTTGGCTCCTCGCGGAGCGGAAATGTTGAGAACGAATTCTGAGAAAGTTACTTAAGGTTTCTGGAGGCTGCTGCCCTGCCTGCGTTTGGTCGCTGCTTTATTACCCAGGTTCGGAGGGTTTTGCCTCGCTGCCCGGCCGCACCAGCACCTAATAAAGCCGCCGGGGACGGGCGGCCTGAGCAGCGCTCTTCGAAGAAGCAGGTTGCTGGCGAGGGGACGGTTGGATCAGGATGGGAATACTTAYTCCTCGTTTCCTAAATGAGGAGATAACAGCAGCGGCTGGATAAAGCAGGTTCTGGTCTCCAAGGCTATGAGTAAAGAGGTCTCTATGCATAAAATATCTTCCAAATTTGCTTCCACTGTTGCGATATCCCAGGACGTCTGAGGCTTGGCAGGGTTGGCATCATCAGCAAAGCAGAGCGGGTATAAGCGATGTGGCTCTGCCAATTACAGCGTTGATTTCCCTGCACGGGGAGAATTTGGCCTGTTATATCCAACAGGGAACCTTGATTCTGTTTTGCAGTAGCGGATGCTAATCAAGGAAATCAAAATATTTTTTTCTGAAGACTATACTTGGATAATTCATCATTTTCAAATCAAATGAGAGAAAACCACAAGGCTTAATAGTGCCTTCTGTTGAGGTAGGGACAGTTGGGGTTCACATACCCACCTTATATTAAAGCAAGCCAGCTTAAGCAGATTAGYAGCGTTGCCCTGGCATCAGGGAACTCACAGGCCTCTTAAAACATGGCTAGTAATGAAACTGGACAGTGATTTCCTGTAGGTCATTAAAAAAATGAAATTAAACCTTTTAATTTTGGGTGTTCCCACTTTGATACAAATTTTTCGTTTTCGGTAAGAAACACTTAGTACACAGGGTCCTTCGGATTGGAAAAGCTGGATGATTTTCACCAGAGAAATATGGGCTGTTCTGCTGTGTTTTCTTCTGTTTTAAATAATCAAACTCCTTTCCAAAAAAAAAAAATCCCAGCTTGTGCAAAACATCATGCCATGTTCCAACCAACTGATGTAACTCCCTGGCAAATCCAGGTCCGGGAGACTTTGCACCAGATCCACACGGCAGCAGGGACATGGCACCAAACACTGCAGGCCATTTGGGTTTCTTCTAATTAGTGGTTAGAGAATTGGGACAGCACTGAGTTAGAGTAAAAATCCAAGTCCATTTCACAACTTTCCACTTGCTTCCCTGTTTTTTCCCATTACAGTAAAACTCTGCTGTGATCTGAATTAGTCACACGGTCTCAGCGCRCTCATGGTTTTACTCAGACCTTGCATGCAGATAATGTGCTTTTGTCCGACACTCTTTAGGAGCCCTGCAACCAATACTAACGCTAAACTAATACTTACCCCGTGCTATCTGGTCTGTAATGTCTGAGTTCAGCTTGAGATGCTGATTTTGGACTCTATGGACTTGGACAGCTGCGGAGCTGTCTTATGGGGCTGGCATAACCCAGATCCCTGGCGGGACGCAGGTTTCCTGTTGGTATATGAGCAGGGAGGGRTGATGGGCAGGTCTCAGGGGACAGGCAACATTGCGGGTGTCCCAGGCACCTTGCGGATGTGGCTCGCCGCCGGGAAGGGGCCGCTGCAGGCRGAGGTGGCATCAGGTCTGCTGCGCTGTTGTTTGGACATGTCGATAACTTTACTGTGCATAGTCCGGCTAGATTGCAACAGCAGCAGAAAAACCGGTGGGCAAAATGGATCCATTCTTAGGATCCATTGCTCCATGGGGAGGAAGCAGAAAGGCCTTTGAGRTCAGTATGGCTTTATCTGCTTTGCAGGTGGAGAAGTGTTTGGTAAAGCCTCGGGGTCACGGGGAATTTTGTTCCCAGGAGACCCATTTCCGCACCTGCTCAGCAGAGCTTGCAGTGTCCATGCGGCCGCGCCAGGCTGCAGGAGCCGGGGTTGGGCGGCCGCGGCGGCCTCGCCGGCCCCCGCTCTGCGCCAGGCTGCGATGCCTGGGTTTGGCCCACGCGGAGCGGCATGCCTGCGTCCCTGGCACCTCGCGCTGCCGGGGCATCCAACGGAGCGGCGTGGGGCCGGGCTCCGCACGGCGCGGTGCTCCCAGGCCTTCCCCCCGCCAGCCCGTCTGTCCACGCAGGAGCAGCTTGTCTGAGGACCTGCAAAGTTCCCTGCTGCACTCAGCAGCCAGTTTGTTGAGTTGCTGCTGCTGCTGCTGCTGGGGTCTCCGAAAGGTGTTGGGAATCGCAGAGCAGGAGCGTGTCCTCGGGAGGAGCAGTACTGTCGAATCACCAGATGTGGGACAGGGAGCATGGCTGCGTGCCCTCGTTTGCTCGAGGATTGTCTCCATCTTCCCATCTCCCCCTGCATTTCTTCCATTCCTCTCCTAGCCGTGCTGATAGCAAGAGCTGCACCGTGCTTTGCTCCTCTTTGGAAATGAGCTGGGTTTCTACAGCTGGGTTCCTAGGACCACGATGGCTGTCTCTGAACATATTCCAGCCTGAATTTGTTAACCTCCAGGGCAGGCTGCCAGGTCCTTCTAGCCTTCCTGACCAGTGAAGAGAGAGGTGACACTGGGTGAGAGGAGTATGGCTCTGCAGTGGCTTGTGTGTAATAACTTCTTTTTATGTTGCTGTTATCACTGAATGATTTGGGGTAAATTATTAGTCTACTTACAAGATTGGGAGAGGCAGCCAGGGCCTGGGATTGAAAGCTCTGGTATTGAACAGAGGTAAAGAATCTGGACAGCAAATCTGCCGTCTCTTCTTTGCAGAACTCCTACGTGGTGCTGGCTGGCTTGTCCGATGGACTTGTAGCAGTGTTTTCAGTGGCACATGGCATCCCAGGGGACAGCTGCTCCTACCTGTGCTCCCACACAGCGAACAGGTCCAAGTTCAACATTCCCGATGATGACCCCCGGCAGAACCCGTACCCCGTGAAGGCCATGGAGATAACCCACAGCGGAGCGGAGGTGTGGTACAGCAACGGCCCCGGCGTTCTCATCATTGACTGCACCACCATGGAGATCAGCAGGAGGCTGGAGCCCTTCAGCCCCCCTTCAGTGATCACCTCCATCGTGTGCAACTCCGAGTGCCATGGGGAGGAGGTGGTGTGGTGTCTGGATGATAAAAGCAACTTCCTGGTGATGTATCATGTTACCACCTACCAGCTCTGCGCGCGCTACTTCTGCGGAGACTGCAGCCCCCTCCGAGACATGTTTACGATCCAGCAGCCTTTTGCAGCCATCCCAGCTACAACACCGATAAACCGCAAAGCRCTGGAGAGAAACTCGCTGGTGGATATGAGCATTATCTACAGCCCGGAGGTTGGCACCCAGATCCTAAACCATCAGGACTCGCTCACAGATTATTGCTCTGTGTCTTCCTACTCCTCCTCGCCTCCTAACAGGATAACCCGGTCCTCCTCCAGCCTGCCCAGCTCGCCCATGAGCTCTTCTAGTGCACCAATTTCCACAGACTTTGAAGAGTCTGACAAATTTCATGAACTGAAACCTTCCCCAGACCATGATGCTGTGCCTGTAGGTGACAACACGCAGCATCTCCAAGCTGTGAAGATTCTTCCGGTCAAAGACCTCATATGGATCCCCAGGTAAGTGGGTCAATAAAGCAACTTTATTGCAAACCCTCCTGGGCCAAGTGTGAAACGAGCCTGAGCCAGTGGAATATGCAGGAACTTTTGCATCCACAGTGTGATACACCTGCCCAGGAGTCAGCTTGGCATARAGAAACAACGCACCTTGTACACTGGTACACCAGCTTTTCTGCTTTTTAAAGATACCTAATATTGGGYGGAATGGCTCAATCTAAGGACTTAGGGGCTTGTTTTCAGCAGAACGAAAAAGGGGGTGGTGAGAGTAAAAGCCCTGTTTCCTGAGGAAACAACAAATGGAGGCAGCTTCCTCGCTCCCTTGGCAGCTCTGGCAAGTCCTGTCCGCCCCCCAGCTGGTTTCTGGCTTCACCGAGACCACSGGACATCCAATTTTGACTGCCAGAAGGGCGCTCACTGTAGTGGCCGCAGGATGCCCCTTGGTGGCATCGCAGTGCACCTTCCCGGCAGGAGGGCCTGTGCGGAGAGGGGGGGTTGTAGCACAGGCGGCRGAGGTTTAACCTGTGCCGTCCGTTGTCCGTCACCGAGTACAGGTGAGGTCTCTCGTTTCCGTTCCAGGAGAGGCGGTGATATCATCGTGATCGGCCTGGAGAAGGAGTCCGGCACGCAGCGGGGCAGAGTGATAGCCGTGCTGAAGGCCGGGGAGCTGGCTCCCTACGGGTGAGGCTCAGCTCGACAGCACCTTCCCCACCGGCGTGCAGGTGCCCGAGGGGACGGGGTGGCGGAGGGGGGCTCTGGGGAGCGTCCCCTGTGCTGCCGGCACTGTCACCGTCTGAGCAGGTCCCCGTCGGAGGAGAGGCCACTGCGCGGGGATGCCCCGTCCCGGCCTCTCGGGGGGCGAGCAACGGGCCTTCCCCTTGCAGGAGGACGGTGCTGTGACCTCCAGCTGGGCCCCAACCCCGCCGCGACGCTGCGGTGAAGAGCGTCTCGCCCGGCGCGGTGAGCGCTGCCCCGCGGGCGGGCGCCCCGCGCGGCACCCGGCGGGAGTGGGCTGGAGCGCGGCGGGCGCGACCCGGCGCGCAGAACAAGCAGGGCATTTACGGCCGAGCCCGGCGCCGCTCTGCGGCTGCATTCCCGTGGATCGCGTTGAAGCTCTGGCTCTAAATGAGCACTTTGTGCTGCCGGCCGCGACGGGCCGGGGAAGGTTCCCGCGGCGCAGGGGGGAGCAGCTACATGCGGTCATTGAAAACGCTTCGTACGGCGAACGAGTGACCGAGTAAATAAATAATTGCTAGAGGGAGGAGGGCAGGTCTCTGCTGATCATTTAAACGCCAGTCTGGGATTGCACTATTTCGGTCCAAACGCATGGACATTAAGCAGTGCTGAGGATTATAAACGATCAGTTTTTACCGCTGGGCAAACGCAACAGGAGAGCAAAGTGCTCCCTGCGTCCCTACCGGAGCGTCTGCGAGCCGGGGGGGGATGTTCTTTCTGTTACCGCCCGGCCCCACTTCTTTACCCAGTTAATACGGAAGCGTCAGAGAAGAACTACGCCTGCCGTTCAGATGATCGGGCCCCTGCAGGCTCGTCCTGCTTCGGTGCCTCGCGGTCTGGCCGCTTCAGGCGCGACGGCGACCGCCTCGCCCTCTTTTCCTGGAGGACAAAATGAGGGAAGACCCGTGGCCAGCACCGGCCTCGTCCGGGGCCGTTACCCACCGGGGTGGGAGAGCTTTGCCGGCGTGCGTTATCGGTGCCGCGGCGGCAGCCGCGAGGCCTGTGCGGAGCGGGGTGGGCTGCCAGAGCAGGGAAGGGAGGCGGCTTAGAAATGAAAAGCAGCTGCCAAAGATGCCGTGGGGCCCTTGGCTCGGTGGGCGCCGCGTGCCCGGCTCCGGCGCCGTGGCCTGGTGCCCGCCGCTTCGCGGCCACTCGGCTGGCAGCAGGTCGGAGCCTGTGGATGTAGGAAATGAGATTAACAGCAGCTTCGCAGYGTCACGGCAGACACCTAGCTGCGTGCTGAGGCACCCGCCTCCCGTTCAAAACCTTCGCCCGTGTCACTGAACCGCTTGCCTTTGCCCTGGCGTAGTTTCTGGGCCCTCTCCTTGTTGCGCCCTCCTTTCTTGAGGGTTTGTGGCTTGCAAAAACGTCGCTGGCTGGTAAGGAAAGGCAGCGGCGGCCGGGTCAGCGGCGGTGCGCTGGCTAGCGGAGCTGCTCGCCCTGACGCCAGCCTCTGCTCTGCTCTTCCTTSCCCAGGACGCTGGTGGATGCCGCTCTCGTTGCGAAGGACACGGTGGTGTGCTGCTTTGAGAACGAAAACATGGAGTGGTGCCTGGCTGTCTGGAGGGGCTGGAGCGCCAGAGACTTTGACGTCTTCTACCAGGCCTACGAAGAGCTGGGAAGGCTCGAGACCTGCATGCGGAAAAGGAGGTAGTGCTGGTGGCACTGGGAAGCCAGGCGCCGCGCAGGACGGCGGCGTCCTGCTCCGAGGGCATCCGGACTCCGTGGCCCGGCCCGGGGCACGGAGGGGGCCAGGGGCGGGCGCCCGTTGTGCTGCTAAGGAGCCCTGCGGGGTGCCGGCAGGGGAGCCCCGGGCAGGGCCGCCGGGGACTGGAGCCCAAGCAGAGCCCGAGTGGGAGCGGGGCCGGGGAGGAGGCCCGGCGGCGGGCGATGGATCCCTCTGCGCTCCCGCGGTTCCCGCGGTTCCTGCGGTTCCGCTCACACCTCCCGTCGGAGTTTCAWTTTTCCCTATTGTAAGCTCCCTTCTCACCTCCGGCACGTCCTGGCCGCCGCTTCCGTGGTGTATGTCCTCAGCCAGGAGAGCGCTGTTACCCGCCGCGGGCACTTCCCCGGCTCCCGCCGGCCGCCCCGCGCTGATCCGCCCTGTGCCGTTGGGAAACGCGCCCGGATCCCGCGCTGCCRGGCTGCTGCCCGCGGCTGGGCAGCTTTGCCAGCGGCTACCGCAGGCAGCCGCCGTCAGGACCGCTGTGCGGAGACCCTCCAGGTGGCAGAACCGGCAATAAGCTTTTGCTGGCCACTGCGTTTCTGGTTCCTCAAGGCTATCACAGKGCAGCGTTACTGTCGAGATCCTGAAATAATCTCGTGCCAGGAACGTTGCACAATCTTGGGAAGCGATGAGCTGTTTAATTGCACTGGTGCAAAGTCRATTGTAAATAGAGCCTGAGACAAACTGAAGCCACTCAGATGAGTGGATACTTCCCTGTGCGAGGGGAGGGAGCGCTGTGACCAGCAAAACTCATAAACTGGCCTTGCTCCGCTCCTGGTTTTCTTGGCAAATAATCCCTGGAGAATCAGAAACACAATAATCTTAAATTGCCTGTATATCTGTTCAGCTTCCACTCACTGCAGCTTTTATTTTATCTTCATTAGTGGCTTACAGTGATGTATTGGCTCTGCATACAATTGCACTTAGTTATCCCAAGCATGTACAGCAGTGTAAAAAGTGAGCCCAGCTAAGCACCCTGTAAAAAGTTGTACAGTTTGAATTGTTTTTTTTTTTCTGTCTCAAGAAACTCGTGTGGACTCTGAACATCGGCAAGGCTGGCCAAGGCCGAACGGGCAGGTTAACCGTGTGGTTCATGTTTCTGTTGCAGGCTGCTAAAATGCCCCTTCTTCCGACGCAAAGTGTATCTTAAAATAAACCGATTCCTCCCCCCGACGGCACTGCGTTGCCAGCACTTCCTTGGCACCCCGCGCCTGCCCCGCAGCCGCTCCCATAGCTCCAGCTTCGCAGCGGCTGATTAAATTGCCCGTGCTCCTGCTGAGCCCGGCGCGGGGCTTTGGCCTGAGTCGGGTTTGCGAGCTGCGGAAGGGACGCGAGGGGAGAGTGCGCGCGGGGCAGCACCGGTTTGCTCTTCCTCCCTGGAAGCTCTGCCGCTCGCTCTGGCTCAGGCAGGGACGGGGAAGAGGYGGCTCAGCCTTCGCCCCGGAGCCCCGGCGAAGGCGAAACGCCAGGCTGGGGGTAAAAGCGTGGCAGAGCGGGGCGCGCCGCGGGGACGCGCTGCTCGCCGCCTGGCCCGCGCAGCCGCTGCTCCCCGCACAAAAGCCCCGTTGTGCCGGCGGCCCCTTGTTATTGCTGAGCGTCCGACCGCGGCTGGGTACGTCCGGGGCAGCAGCTCCTGCTGCAAAGGGAGTTGTTTGGTTTGCTTTTATTTTTCTTTTTTTTTTTTCCCTCCCTTTCCTCCTCCTGATCTTTGCAAGTGTATTCTTTTATTTATGGGCACCAAGCCTAGGAAAAGGCGAATAATGGGAACCACGTGTGTCCCCCCGCCAGCCCGGCCGGGTGCTTGGCGCCAGGAGCTCCTTCCGCGCTGTGCCGTGCCGACCCGCGCGGCGGGCGCCCGGAGCCAGCCGGGGGGCTCGGCGGGCCCCAAAGCGGCGTCGCCAGCAGCACAGGAATGAGCCCACTGGTGCCCAGCACCGCCGTGCACACCGGGCCCGTTGAGCGGTGCGCCAGGCCGCCCGCCGCTCTTTCAGCCCCTCTCGCCTTTGGGAGCCGGCTCCCTCTCCCTGCCCCCCCCCTTCTTGTTTGGTTGTCGCCGCTTTGCAAGGGCTAGAGAAATGCTGTCGAGATTAAAAAAGAAGAAACCTTCAAAAAGGCTTGTTCAACGCAGAGAGCTCCGACGGGGGTTAAACAGCCCGTTTCCTCTCTTCCCTGACCGTAATGCTTAAAGGCTGAGGTCTCCGGCAAAACGCGCCGCTGGATTTAGAGACTATTCCCCTTGCAAAAGCTGCGATTTCTGCTCATTCCCTGATTCTCAGTGCCCGCCAAGCCTGCAGCCTGCAGCCTGCCTTGCGCTGCTCTCTGGCCAGCTGCGAGCACGCTGCACGCTACCCCGGTGCGTCGGCACCAGCCGCGGCTCCTCGCGACGGCAGAGCGCTTCTCCTGGGCCCTTCGGAGCCCAGCCGGAGGAAGCGGCGGTGACGGCAGCTCCGGGGCTCGCAGCATCGCCTGCAGCCCGCGACCCTCCGCGGCGTCCAGGCGTCAAGCCTGCGACGCGGGCGCCTGCGGGGAGCACGCTGCGCCGGAGCCCGCACCGGTGTCTGCGGGCGGCGGAGGCAGTCGYGGGGGGTTCGCGGTCCTAGACGCAYGCGTCGGAGGCCTGAGCACGAGCTCGCCGAGCCGCGCGCTCCYGGGGCCGCCGCGCTCGGCGCTCGGCACGGGGACACGGGCCGGGCGCGAGCGCCGTTCGGCTCCCTGCTCCCGGCACATCGCAGCTGGCCGTAGCGCTCGCCGATGGCAGCCGATTCCTGGCGCTTTGCCTCAACCCCGAGCCCGGCAAACAGGCGCTGGGACCGGTGCGGTTTTATCTTCCCCGTGTCACGGATGTTTGTTTTCTCGCCGAGTTACTCGGACGGGTTTAATCTGCGCCCTTCGTGCGAGCCCTGTAAGAGCAAAGTCAATAAAGCGCGGGAGGTTCGGCCGCCTCCTCTTCCAGCAAGGCAAACAGCYGGCGAGAGGCAGGGCCGGGCGAGCGGCCGCGCGCCGGGCTGTGCCGGGGCTCCCAGCCGCCCCGCGGCGCCCGGCCCCGGGGGAAGCCCGCTGGGCAGCCTCCAAAGTCAAATACGGGGTGGAGGGAAGAAAATCTGAATTGGCTGCAGTCTGTGCGATAACGCTGCTCCCCAAGCTCCGTGCACTGAGCTTGGGCAGTTTTGCAGACATTACAGAGCTGGGTACAAAAATATTTGTTCGAAGCGGCTCCAAGTGTGGGAAGCATCGCAGGCAGGATAAACGCGCGCAGAAAGCGGCTCCCCTGCGCCGCGGAGGCCGAGTCGCCCAACGCGGGCGAGAGGCGCTCGCTGCCGGCAGCCGGCTGAGCTGCTCTCCAGCGGCGGCCGCCGATTCCTAATGGCTCTGAAAGGTTTTTTTTCCAGAAAGCTCTTGCGTGAGGTTGGCTGTGCAAGTGGAATATTTTTAGCAAGTATTCATGCAAAACGACTTAGTCTAATAATTTGCAATGTAAAGTTAGACCTTTAACAAGAAACTCCAGACTAAGCAGATTTGGTTTTAGCAGTGTTTTCTTGCTGATCTCGCTGAAAGGAACCATATATCCAGGTCCAGGGAAGTTGCTTGGAGAATAAAGCTGGTAACTTATTTTTAGGGCAATAAAAACCCACCGTGCCTAAAGGACCAAAATTTGAAATGCTTCCACGGATGCTGATGCCGCAGAGTTACGTATAAATCTTTAACTTGGGGACAGTTGCCCTGAGCACCGCGGTCGGGAAAAGCAGCGAGCGGCGTTTCCCAGGCTCGCGGCGTCACCGCGCTCCTCTCGTTTCGCGAGCGAACCGCTGCGGCAGCAGCCGCCACCGCCGGCTTAGCGCGCGCCGCCCGTGACGGCCTCCGCGCCGGGGCCTTAAGCCTTGGGCAGCAAAGCCGGGTTGTTTCAGCAGGAGATGGGTTTGGTCAGGTTAGACTTTCTCAAGGAAGGCTTTTAAAATGCAACGTTAAACCAGCTTGCTTTTAAGCTGCACCTACATAAACTACGTGGTAAATTCAGATGGGTTTGGGYGGTTTCAGCTGCTTCCCGCCGCAGCCCCCCCGTGAGCTGCCCCTTGCGCCGCCCGCGGGGGCTCGCGAGCCGTTTGCCCCAGGCCGAAGCACAACGCGGACGTGGCTCGAGGCCCCCGGGAGAGACGTCGCCTCTCGCCTCGCTCCAGCCCCCTTCCCCAAACGCGTCGCAGCTTCCCGCCTGCGCCGCGTCGAAAGGCACGGACCGAGGCGGACGACACGAGGAGCTCGGATTGCAAATAAAAAAAAAAAAACTTTATTGCATCTTAGAAGCAAATCTTTTTTTAAAAAAAATCATGCACTGTATCCATCCAAGTACCTACATCCTTGGGACTGTCACCAAAAAACGATGAACATCATTGTAAGAAAGACATTGAATCTACTCTAGTTGCAGTTCATAGTCCATACATGTGTAAACACTGATTATTTCTTTTTCTTTTCTACTGGAATAGCGATTACTCCGCAAGATCCCCTCAAACACAGCAGCAACCTAAGCGCTGGGTTTTAGCCTTTCTTCCACTCTTCTCCACCTCCCAAAGAGTAGGTAAAGCAGAACCGAGAGCCACGAGACGAAATGGCGCTGGAGGATGCAATAGAAAAATATACTGGTCGCTGGTTTTTATTTTTTTTCCTGCTGGGCAAGATATTTACAGGTAGGTAGGTAGGTCCCAATACATTATCTGCTTCAATGACAATTCTCATTCGCTGTTGAAGTCTCACTGGAAAGGGTTCCCTTTAGCTGGCTTTAAGGCACTTTTTGTTTTGTGTATTTTCTTTAACCTTGCTAGGTGTGAATTCACGGGGATCGTACTTCGCTTGTTTTCAGCCTCCCCATTCCCAGTTCCTCTTACAGGATCAAAAAAAATTCCTAAGCTTAAGTCATTCCGGAAAATCTTAAGGAAATTTGAGAAAAAAAAAAGATTCATGAAAAAATACTTTAGAAAGTAATCTTTGGAGATCATTTACTGCACGTATGATGTACACTATCTTAACAGTGAGAAGATGCAATACATTCCATATATATATATATACACATATATATATATATACACATATACATATATATATATATATATATATATATATTTACACACACACACACATATATATATATAAAATATTAAAATGACTAACAGATATTCAAGGAAAGGTCAAGAACCTAAAACAATGGATATTAAATAAATTAAAGGTCTATCAATCAGATACAGAAAAAAAAACAAAACTAGTCATCAAATAATGTAATAATTGTTCCCATTAACATCATGTAACTGAACAAAATCAATGTAATCAGATGCAGTACACCACTTTTTTTATATATAAGATTTTCAAAGTTTTTACTAGGGATGTCTAATTTTCCACTGTGTCCTGCTGCTCTGCTGCAAGAGATTCTCATTTCCCATCCTCTCCTTTACTCATTACACTTTTAATTTTTCTTTACCACGTAGCCTCAGCTCCAGCTAGGACAGAGGTTTAGAATAATACACAGAATCCATCATGGATTCCTAAAACGTTAGATCCATATATGGACCAAATATAAAAGACAAACGTTTCTACAAGGAGTTATCTGATAGCAGGTTGTGCTTACTTTCTCCCCTCCCTTAAAGTTGCCCAGCCACAAGAAGTAGAAGTGTATTTTTAATTGAAATAATTAGCCACTTKAAAAATTCCTGCAGCTAAAAGACCCTTACCATTGCCACGCTGACTTGTTTTGTTCTAATACAATTTTTAAAAATAACGATGTTATTTCTAAGAAGACTCTTTGTAACGTAGCAGTCACAACAAAGCATTTTGATACAGTGTTTTGTCACTTTGCTCAAACATTCACGTCCCAATTTACAGAATCCTAGCAACGAAGACAGCAACGGAAAAGGTAGAAAACAATCTTTTGTTCATAAGGAAATTCTAATTCAAGTCAGACTTCTGCAGATCTGTCAGATCATTCTTAAACAAATTTCTGTTTGAAGGCAAATATTGATCACAGTTTTGTTTAAAACCAAAACACAACAACAAAAACTCAATAGCCTTGTTCCTCTCAAAATGAGCTCTTTGTAAGAAAACAACGATGATTTCTAAAATATATCCTGTGTGGTCTTTTAAAAGTGAGCTATCAAAAAACATTTTCCCAAAAATAAATTAGATAATTAAAAAAAAAGTCTTTTCCAGCATAGCTGGACATTAGGCTGTCCTCACTGAGCCATTAGTATTGCTGCTTTTCCCAAAACTTGGGTCATTTTTTTCAAACCATAGTTCAGCCAGCTGTTGTGTGGACCCATAAGTTGAAGCTTTGGACCCCAAGCACATTTTATATTGTTTTGGATCAAGATTAGGGTCACAAAAAACAGGATGATGTACATGGACTACTCCAATTTCTTGGCTTCGGAAAGTTTTTAAGCCAGCTTGTATTACTTTGTTAAATAGGTCTACGTCTTCAAGGCCCCAACCTTGGATGGAGACATCAAAGCCACCTGCTCGAAGAAGATCGCCTTTGTATATACAGGTAATACCAAAGCCATAGTTCCTCCAGAAACCTGTTTTCTGGGTGAAGGCAAAATGATTGTCACTCGGAACTTTTCCACTATAAACAATCTTTGGATCGTACTGGCTAAAAATAACTGGAAAGTATACTTGTTGACCCAAAACCGTATTGGCTCTACACCGCTGGAGAAATTCTGTGGTAAACACTAAGTCAACATCACAGAAGAAGAGTAAAGACTCATTTTGAAACTGAGAAGATCCAACTTCCAGAGCCAGTGCCCTTGAAAACTCCCCAGACACTGGTAAGATCTGCATGTCAGCCTTGGGGTATTTGGAACGGTAATCTCTCATCAGCTCAATCTGCTTTGCTTTGTCCGGGTTCGAATCGGAATTGAAAAGCAGCACAACCAGCTTGACGTTCTGATTTGGAATGAGGCACGTTTTCTCAAAATTCCCCATGAACCTTGCAAACATGTCAAAGCGGCCAGAGAGAGGAATTAGGATGTTGATCTTCTTGTCTTTGAGTTCCTTCCTCTCTACTTTTGACCCGGTGAGCTGGAACGGAACAAACATCTTCAGTGAATTGGAGAGGAACGACAAAGATCCAGAATCCTGGTTAATTTTGCTGGCCAGCTCCTTGGCATCCATCTCTTCATGTTCCATAAACTGGATCTTGCTGAAGGTCTGCTGCAAGTACGCGTGCCTCCTGACAGGGACAGTCATCTTCTTTCCCTTATGCTTTTTGTACAGAAGCAATAGATCAAGAACGTACTCCGCTCCATACATAGGATTCACTCTGCGATAGCCATACTGTATTTCCTTGAAATCTATGATCCTCCCCCGGGTCTTAGCATTCGCGTTGATCATTTCCATGACCTGCATAACAATGTCATCCAGTGCTTCACGCTGCGAAGAGTCCATTCCTCTCCGAGGGGGCTGTCCGTCGGCCCCAGAATACAAATACTTCCCCGTTAGAAACTCCCACTCCAAAATCTCCTCTCGATGCCGTGGCTGGAATCTCATGAAGGACGGCGGCATTCCCAGCTGGAGGTCGTCCTTGTGGATTTCCGTATTGCTGTATTTGCTCATCAGGACAATTTCTCTGTGCAGCTGTACAGTCCGGTGGCGAAGCTCTGCTATTTTACGACTCAGCATGTAGCTGTGAAGTCTGTACTGGTACGGTGGGTTCTTATTAGGATGCAACGTTATAGCTCTGTGTATTTTGCTATTCCTAAGGTCTCTGATATAGCCTTTTTTGTTCTGTTCGTAATTTTCGTAAAACAGCTGCTGCATCTAGAAGAGAGAAAGGAGACGTTAGCATCTCTGCAGGGCTGCGGTTTCAGCAGTGCTGCAGTTGTGAAAGTTAGCCCCCAGTGCCCCCCACCCCCACCCCTTGCTGGCATGGCCAGGTGGCCTCTGAATAAAGCCGGGCTCGGGCTCGGGCCCAGGTTGTAGCAGTACCAGCTGCCACTCAGGGAAACTAAGAGGATTAGTCAATGTAAACTGGTGAAGGAAACATCTACCACGGATTATTACAGCCCATTCCGGAGACATCACCGTCGTGCAAATAACCGAGCGGCAGATAGATCATAAGCTCGTTGTTTTTTCACAAGAACACAGCACCACCAGGAAAAAGAAAATACATGAAATTTTCATTACAAAGCTCTTAGTATTCTCCTGCTTCCCCTGGGCCTTAGTAATAAGAATACTATATACATGGTAAAAAAGTACAGTGACCCCCTTTTCTGTTAAAACCCAAATGATATCCAGGCATTAAACCTATAGCATTTGGACATGAAAGGTGTAGTCTGAGGAGTGTTTTAGCCAACATGCTAAATTTGCTCTCCAAAAAGTATTGCATTACAAAAATGATTAAAAAAATGCCACAGTTCCCCTGTCAGTTTTAGAAATGTCAACAGAAAGTAAAATGGATGTGAAATTCCTAGCAGCAGTTCCACACGCTAGGTAATACAGTATAAATATGTATGATAGCCATTTCCACRGGAAGGATGAATTTATGCTATTATTTCAGAACAAGAAGACAGCAAGCTAAGATTAGATTCAGAAGCCTTGTGGAAAGCCACAACTTAAGCAAAGCAGGCAAACCAGCTTTACAGTTTTCCRTAGCTGATACAATGAAAGATATGTGCAAGCCAGGATGGTAATTTAGGAAATTCGCTGGGGGGAAAAAAAAAAGATCCCAAGTCCAAAGTTACATGCCAGCCCCGAGAGCAGGGACATTTTAAAAGATTGCAGGCTGATTCTACGTCAAAATACAACTGCCATCAACCTGCCAGAACAGCAGACACTACTGCTGCATTTCCCCTAGGATCCAGTCTACGTTACTGGCCAYGGAAATTGCTATAGGTAATGCCATCAATAAGCTATGCACTGAAAAAAATTTAAAAATTAGCAAAAAGAGCTAAAATCCACAACACAGGRGAGAGTGACACTCAAATGGGGCCCAAAGACGCCCATCACACAGGCGCAGGGGAGGCACGCTCGGCGCGAGGGCCGCCGCTGCCAGCTGCGCAGAGCCAGCAGAAGCCCTGCTTTATTAGGCCTCCGGTTGCATTTTTCCCATTATTGTCGACAGACATTGAATCCAGGGGATAAACTTACACCTGGATTTAATTGCCGCTATCGTAACGAACCAGATGTGCACATACTAAAAGCTGAAGCGCAGCACATCGCCGCGGACAGCACGGGAGCAACCCCCACACGCTGGGAATTGCTCACGTGGATTTTAATGCGGACGCACGCAATGAGCTTCAGAGGAGGACGGAAGCTCAGCTGGGCTCGGAAAGCCAGCACACGCTTTCATGGGTCGCCACAACCCCCCTTCTCCCCGGTCCTGCCCACGTTCCCCTTCTTCGCCRCGCTCCCCTTAGGTGCTCGCACCGCCTCTTGTGTCTGAAAGCAATTCAGGCCAGAGCCCGTCTCTTGTTAGATACCATCCAGTAACGTGGCCAAGGGAGAACGCCTTGGCTACGGCCTCTTGGCACATCACACACGAGCCAGCTGTCACGCCGCGTATCACGTTAGCAGTTAAGCAAGCCTGAGACGCGTGCTACGGGTAGGGGTTAGTTGGTCTAATCCCACGTGCAGCGGAGCTACCCAAACCGAACGAACCCCGCGTCTTCCCGGGCGCGCGCTCTCCCGCCCGCCCCAGCCCGCTCTTCCCATTTCACTCCTGACCATATGTTGTTTCCTCCACTAATAACGCCACCGGGGTTTTCCGGTCCACTTTGAACCTCGCTGTTTCTGTTCTGGGCTCAAGGATGGTGGTGACCTCAAACAGGACCAGCCACGCGCAGCAGAACCCACACGTGTGTTTTTACTCCAAGCGGCCTCCGCTGATCTATCTTCTGTCACTCAGATTTATAGCACTAGGAGTATGAAGTGCACAGAGTAACAACGCGTTCAGTAACAAGCTACGGACATCAACATTTTAACTGCAACCCAACCGTGGGCACAAGCTTTCCAAAGAACGCTGTGACGTTAGATAAATGTTCTTTAAAAACACTTCATCAGGGAATTATTATTTAAAGGAAAACTGACAATGGGACTTAATTTCAAGCCTTGTTTTGAATTTATAAGAAAACAAAATCAAGACCATGCAGCCTGAATGCTTTTTATTCCAAAATTCCCTTCCAGGGCATTCTGAATTAGCTACAAGAAGAAACCATGAGAAGCAGCAAAGCTTTTAGGTTACACAACAAAGATTTAATAGGATACCGATGAGTAGGAAAATGTTATGAAATTTCCGAAAGCAAGTGAAGGTATGAACCCCTAACAAACCCTCCTAAATAAAATTAAAACACAAGTATTTTAAATGGTTTGCTCTGTAGGAATAACCTGATAACAGCGCAGGCTAACTGCGGAGCTTTTAATAATTCTTCTTTCCTTTTCCAAAAACTGGCTGACTTAGAGAACTGAACTGAAAATAAATATCTCAGCCAGACTTTACTGGTGCTTCAACCCAAAGCAATTTAAAACAGAAAAACCTATTAACAGTCACCTTGCGCCAGCCAAAAAAGGCGACGACTGCAACAAACCATTTGCTCCAGTCAACGCTACAGTCAATTAATAAGAAGCACCGCCGCAGCCAGACTTTTACATAATCCTGGTTTTTCAGAAGGATGCCTCGCGAGGCTGGCACTTCCATTATTTTTCCTAAGAAGTCTCCCCCTCTCCTGCCTCCGCCGCTCTTGTCTCCTCGCGTGTAGCAAGCAGTCGTAGCGGTGGAGAGCGCCGGTGCCCTGCGGGCCTCCTTCTCCACTTAAGCACCGGTGTACATCACACTTCAGTATTCACCGTGCGGCAGAGCTTTAGCCGGGGTTATTTTACCACCTGCAGAGAGCGTAGCRACTTACAGACTTACTGCACGGGTGCGTGAGGTGCTGCGACTGAGGTCTAAGTGGTCAGCAGGCCCCCCCAAAATTACCCGTTAAGGGCAGAGGAGCCTGCAGCCGTGGTCGCGGCCCTGAGCGCCGCGAGGGCCCCGCGCTCTCCTTCCCGCGAGGGCCAGTGGGTCCCTCACTGCCAGCAGCACCCACCTCGGTTGGGTGCCCGGCGCTGGCTTAAGTATCCCCTGGGAGCACGCGCAGGCGTTTGACTCCGCACAATACTGGAGAACCCCAGGGAAGAAGCAAAAGCACCAGTACCTTTTGTGTCCATCACTAATAGAGCTGGGCAGGGGGGCAGAAAGTGGCAGATGAACTAATACGTGTTATTTGTTTGTTCCTCCCACGTAGCAGCCGTTAAACACACGCTCCGGAGTGACCCAAGTGCAGAACGCACACGTCTCGAACAGGCGTTACGTGCAAACCTCCACAGGACTCCAGTACCAGGTTCTTGCTAGGTGAACACGTCTGCAAGCTCTGCTTTTAGACAGACAGCTTTCTCCGGGATTCTTTAAAAAAAGAGCCTTTCATGGATATTAATTTTGCACCGATTATATTCTAAGCATGCTTTATTCTAGCGCGGAGCGCTGAGTGTGCAGGGCTACAAAGAAGAGCTACTCTTTATTGACCACTATTTACTCTAGACCTGTCGAAGCCTTAAAAACCCTAATGTTCCCCAAACCATTAGAGACTGAATGTTTAAACTGTGGTACAGCTGTTGTGGGCACTACTGGCTCGTGTCCAGAAGACCAACTGAAAGAGAGAGTGTTATGTTCTACTCTTTAAATGAAGAAGTCTTTTGCAGGCCAAAAAAAGTGTACTGGAGAAAATGGACTTAAAAAATAAGACCAGTTTATGCAGAAGCTGGCCTGCAGCCACAGATCAGCCCCCGAGGGCTTTCTCTCACAGCTCCAGATTGTACTGGCACAGCCCAGAAAACGCAGCTCCACAAGGCTCACGGAAAGCAAGTGTGGGCAAGACATGCCGCACGGCAGGCATCTAAATGCCCAACATGTACTTTAAACACAAAGGCAACCTAATAAAAAGCTAGAAGAACGGCTCCGGTCACCTAGCTCACTTGGGAGCGGGCTGCTCTGCACAGCTGGCGGGGGGCTGTTGTCCTGCCCCAYGGCGAGGAGGTCCGCGACTGCCCTTGGCCAGCGCCGCTCGCCCCGGGCCCCTCCTCGCCGCGCCGTCCAGGCGCGCGGCTGCACCCGTACTGCTGCTGGGAGCGTCCCTTGGGGGGCCCAAGGGCAAGGCAAGGCGCCTTGCACCCGGATCCCGAGCCGCCCGAGGAGCTGCACTAATGAGACTTTGCCTCTGTGAAGCCATCAGCCAACACAGATTGGGGGCTGTCTGCCCCTCCACCTTGATGCAACGCTGGACGTGTGGACCAAACTGAAAGGAGGGGTGAGCGTTCGCCCATTCCTGATTTGGCTGTGGTGGAGACTGCAGCGACCTTTCCAGACACAAATCTGAGCGTTAAGTACTCTTATTTGTGATGAACTTTCCGTTTCAAATCCTGATGCTCTCTGCGCGATCCCACGGCTAAGCACCGACAGGGCCAAAGCGACTCGTGGGCAGAGTTATTACGGCGGAGACAAACATGCGGAAGTACTGGATAAACACTCATTTCCAGTGAACTTGGCCACTTTCTCATCCCTGTAGCCTCTCCAATTGCCGTTCCAGGAAAGGACGCAGGAAATATCACTCAGCAGTGGGAGAGCAGCCTTCCCTCCGAGGCGACATGCGAAGCACTGGGGCTCCGATGCCCGAGCACAATTAAACGCTGCGATCCCTTCGTCAAGTTACTTCTCTCATGCACATTTAATGAGGTATCACTGGTCCCCGTCTGCCTTGTTTTATAAACCAAGAGGGGCAAGAAAATCAGCTGGACATGCCAAGCGGCTGGTACCCAACATTTCCACAGCAGCCTGCTCGGGACGCAGATGTGACCTCCTAGTAAAATAATTCGAAATATGCTCTTAAGCAAGAAGTTTATTTTGTCAACAGGGTTGCCTCCTCTTACATGATACTAAGTGAAACCGGGYCTGTTTCGTTTAAGAGAGCCTCGCAGTGCCTTGTGTACTGCTCTCCTCGCTCCAAAGTACGCAAGAAAGGAAGCCAAGATCTAAGACAAGTTTCGAGTACAGCAAACCCAGGGTCACTGAATTTCTAAAGGATCGGAGAACTAGCAGAGTTACTGCTGTAGTCTAATCTTTTATTAACAATCCCATGTAACTGTTTAATTAAACAACTGTCCTTCTCCTAACCCCTTCTCATTTAAGCAAGTAGGAAAGCTCAAAAAGTACCTATTCACTGACAGCCTCTCAAACCAAATAGCCTTTAACAAATTCCCAGCTTGGCAACAGTAAGAGAGAACCTGCAAAATATATCTGTCCCCAAAACTGGCACCTCGCCTCCAACCCTCATTTTAAGGTCTCGTTACCAGGGACCTACACTGGGAACAGTCCGTGGGACCTCAAAACGAATTGAGATCTTCTGGCTAAGAAGCAGAGAACTTCCCTCTTTTTGGCCCTGCATTAAACTGAGTTTTTTCCTCCTGGCCTAAGCAAGGATCCAGTTCCYGTTCCTCTTAACCGGGGAGCAAGGAATCCCATGGGATTCCCCTCAGGTCTCCCATATTTTGGATTAGGGAAACRTGTTGAATCAGGCCAGCTGTGTAAAGGGGAAAGACTAGTGCAATCACATGCAACTCTCTGAAGAGCCCGTTGCCCATTTGGATTAACATCCTTCTCCTTGGGCATATCAGATACACAAACGCAGACTCCATCATTCATTCCACAGAGCAAATGACTGTTTCTCTAGAGATACAGATATATGTTTTTAAAGCATAAATGAGAACATAATCCAAAAGCATTTTGTACCTCAGGAGTAACCAGATTAAAACAAGCGTGCCATTTTCAGATACTTAGATTCAATTGTGCAAACCTTAGGGGATTTGGCTGCAATTGAAAGCTATGCTTCCAAAAGGTTCTGATTTAAAAGAAAAAGAAAAAGAAAAAGAAAAAGAAAAAGAAAAAGAAAAAGAAAAAGAAAAAGAAAAAGAAAAAGAAAAAGAAAAAGAAAAAGAAAAAGAAAAAGAAAAAGAAAAAGAAAAAGAAAAAGAAAAAGAAAACAACACTGAATATTAACAAAGGGTCTATCCTATGGCTGTTAAAGAAGCAGATGCTAATTCAAGGTGCTAGTGACTAAATATCATCACCATTGCTTGAGAAAGTGTGTTCAAAATTTGTTTCTAGTGTAATTTCCAGATGATGAGCCCTGGTTGTACACATGGCTCTCCCTTGCTCAAATTCAGGCTCTGACCTACAGGGCAAACGATTCRGCGCTCCCTCTGCAGCCGAGAGGGACTGCCTCCTTCACAGATCCAAACGAACAGAGGAATAAAGCAACTCGCTGCGGATTTGTTCATTTAAAGGTCAGACTTGGACATGATGCCAAATTACTTTTTGCCACTGAATACACAGTGTCTCGAGATTTCTTCTCCTTGTTGTCAACTCCATACTTTTAGACTTTGCAGTACAGGCAGAATACAAGAAAAACTTGGTTTTCATTATGACTTTCAGCAGGGCTATGCAAGAAATAGCTGCAGCCTTGGAAGGCTGTATCTGTTCTTTTTCATGCAAAGCATTAAGATTTCAGAGGAGCTGCACATGACCCTTGGAGGGCAGTTCTKGGAGATGAGGAGCAGAAAGCCTCTGACACCCTGGCAAATTTTTTCTGGATGCTAACAATAGAGTTAGAGGAATGTAGCTTCTTCCGCACAGAGACTACAGAAGAGAAGACCTCTTCTGGATTGCCGCGTGATTTTCCACCATGTGTTTTAAAGAGGCAATAATGTAATCTTTTAGAAATATTTTTAWTCATGGAATTCAAAGATTCCTGTTTGGGAGCTAATTTCCACATCCAGCGGCCTGAGAGTTTGGAGCCACGCTGGACAGTAACCCTTTCTGGCTCCCAAACACTTGGCGCACAAGCACGACTACCGAGAAGCACCACCACAGGACCTCTGCTGCTAGACATGGGGAGGACAAACTCTCTGAATGGGGAAGCTTCAGCTGCAACCTCAACACCCGTGCYCATCACAACGGCATTTTGGTGTCAGAAATCAAGCGGGAGCAGTGTAGCTTCTCTRTCAGACCTACACAGGAAGAGCAAGGACATCACAGCAAGCATCAGACCAAGTCTTTGCATCTTTGCTAACACCAGAGTCTGTGAGAACCCTGGGAGAGGGATCGATCCCTACAGATCTGGCTGCAGGACCGAACCCCTCCAGCCTTGCCCGCACCAGGGGTTGCCTCAGCACAGCTTGCCATGCCGGGGGGGGGGGGACACCAGTGCCAGGGCAGACACGCAGCACCCAGGCAGCATGGAGGAAACGTCATGGAAACAGGTCCATGCTGAAGGACAGTATCAACGTAGTCACATTACTGCAAGGCTCTAAATCTCTCTGAGCCTTCACAGAAGGTTGCTGTGAATTTAATTAAGCAAAGATTTGGCCTTGTGACAGCTGCAGTTCTTCCCTGGCTGTAAAAAGGAGGGGGATATTTTTAAAAATAGACTAATTGTCAAGACTTACCTTTTGGTGCTTCCAGCTTAAATACTGTTTTAGATGAGAACAGATATGGCTTCCTTTTTTATGGCAGCCATCCATGCCCACTAYTTCTGATCCCTTGTGAAGACCGGTGGCAGGCACAGATCTTTTGGCAAGGGGTGAGGGGGGAACCAGAAATGCTGAATAAAATCACCAAGAAAAGTCAACTGCCAAACTGCTTGCATGTCAAAACTACATCCCCTTCAGTAAACTTACAGTGCCAGTAATAGTCTCGGAGTGATAAAGCATCTTTCATAGCTGCATTTTGAAATGTCTGCACCATGCTTTCCTACAACCTAATGGAAAAAATCACTTCTCTACCTGTAGCATCAGTAGCAGCTAATCAAAATTGACAGAAAACTAGGAATATATTAGATTTCTCATTTCTCTGCTAGCAAGCCCCTTTCACAGCTGCCACAACAGCAGTTCTCATGGATGCTGCTCTGTTGCGCCGTTGCCAGAAGAGCAGCTGTAGAAAGGGTCGTTGTTCAGGGCACACTCCTGAAACYGTAGCCGCTTCCAAATCAGTGGTGACCTGTCCCTAGGAAATGGCAGCTGCACACCATCTTATGCTGGCAGGGATGTCTAACACACAAAACAAAACAGCATTTAAATAAACTCTGGAAACGGGCTCATTCCATCCACTTGGCCTCTCTCAACGTGAACCCGTGGGAGGGAGCGGGCAGGGCCACAGCCTGAGACAAGGGAAGTGCAGAGGCCCAGGCTAGCAGAGGTCCAGAGCACACGGTACACCGGGCAGGCACATCGCTTTGAGCCTGATGGCGCCCCGTGCCACACCAGGCCAACGGGACGAGCCTTCATTAAGGCCCAGGCAGCTAATCGTCCTACCAGCACGGGAGCACCCGCACCGCTTCCCTGTGCAGCTCCTGCGTGAGGGTAGCCGAGGCGAAGCAGGCTCACATCYGCCGAGACCTGTTAGTGTGGACATGCTGCATCGACGCTCAGCTCCGTGCACCTTCTACCAGCGTTGCCTATTTACGACAGAGAAAAGGTGACAGCTGCATCGCTGTCATGCTAACCAGATGACACAGCTCTGCAGGTAACGCTCCGTCCTCCAAGCTTAGAGTCCAACAAGTGCCCCAATACGGCACTGAAACACTGCAGGGTTTTTTCAGAGTTACGCTAAAGACCCCCGCACACATGTGGTCGTTTCATACCCACAACCCTTTAACGAAAAGGGCACGCAGCAGCTCTGCTCTTGCAGCCATTTTTCAGTGACGGGGAGACCGGTATAGATGAGCTGAAAAGTCCGCCCAGCTCACAGGCAGTCCTGCTCCGGTTAACAATTCAGCTCGGCGCAAGGGCTGCTCGCCGCTCCCRGTGTCCCTGCTCCCCAGCTGCACCGAGGGCTCAGCGAGCTCAGAAGGACCCGCCGCGGCTGCGCGTAACGCACCAGGGCCAGCAATGAATTATATATACATCAGCCCCCAAAAGCAGAAACGGTTCCAGGCGGGAATATGATCTCCCTCCGCTCGGCACGGCACGGCACGGCACGGCACGGCACGGCTGCCGGCCTTTGTTGGCCACCTGGGCCGGCTCCGCCTGAGCGGCCTGCCTGCTCCGAAGAGGAGGGGACCGGGCGGCACGCAGCAGCCTTTGGTTTCCTGCCGGGGGCTGATGGCAGAAGGATGCCCCTCCGAGGCAKCGATAAATGAAGTGGGAACTCGCTCCGCGATGCTCTGGCTGCTTCTCCTACAGTTAAAACTGAATTTAGAAGAACACTGGGTTGTGGGTTTTTTGGAGCGGTAGGAAAGAACAAGCTATACCCTTCCTTACCAAATATCACAGTGCCGCTGCCCAGTATAGGCTGAACATTTGTTAAACCAATAATTTGGTTCATCCCCTTTTAACAGCCTGTTTACTCCAATTGGTTCTTCATGTTCAGTCAATCTTGGTTTTCAGCCAGGGCCACCGATTCCGGTGCTGGCTCGAAGCATGTCTGCGAGGGACTGGACTAAATCCGCCACGGGGAGCAGCGTGGGACGACAGCCCCGCGACTCGTCCCTGCCTTGTTCCAAAGCGTGAGTTTCCGACACACGCGTATTTTTTGCCAAAAGCATTGTTTACTAATTGCTCAGAGCAGGGGAGGGAAACGAAGCCACAAGCCCTTGCTTTYTGTGGAGAAGGCACACGTTGCAGCCGAGCCCTGGGAAGGCTGCAGCYGAGCGCTGGCGCGGGGGCCGCGCGGCGGCGACGGTCGAGAGCACGGCGCGGCGACGCGGCTCCTGCCGACGCAGCTTCCACAGCGAGACGCCTCGATTGCGAAAGCGTTCGTCTTGCGCTCGCACCACTACTTTTAAGCCTGCCCGCTAGTCTGTGCTGAATTTAAAAGCAAAATCTGCCTTTTGTTTCATCACTGGAAACTACAGAATCGGCCCAGCTTAGACGTGGTGCTGCCAAAGCCGTGAGACGACAAGGTCTGTGCCTTGAAGAGTTCTGCCACCTAAAATACACGCAACGCCGCAGCTCGGCACGGAAGACAGGGCTAGTGAGTCAAGGAGGGGACGAGCAGGGGAAGCCCGTCCATGCAGAGGGCTGATGATCTCTCAAGGACTTGACTTGCATGCCCTATACGTCAAAAGCCCCATAAAACACATGTGATTACCTCTAACTCCAAAGTTTGCCTGTTTTTATTGCTTGCTGGTCTGAAGTGCAAGGAAACATATATTTTAAATAAGCTACATCTTAGGAGAAAATATCTCTATTGAGACAACCCCTAGCYTCACTTCAATAGGATTTGCAGGAGTCAAAATTGCTGGGGGTGGGAGCACTTTCCAGCCCACGGGAGAAGGGAAAAGCATGGCCACAGGTGCCCAGGTCTGGGTCCAGATCTCTCCCGCCCCAGGTTCATGGGCGCTCCAAGCTGCAGGGAAGGCACCACCGCTGCGCGCAGCCACCGCTTTTATTGTGCTCCTGTCAGTGGAACAACTTTCTCATTATTAAAACGAGCTGTCAGGCAGACTGGCATTTCCCTCCTTGCGGTATCCAAGTCAGCCCGTTAGTTCAAATATGGTTAAAGATTTCGCATAGTGTTGCTGGCTAACTGTATATGGTCTGAGGTTTTCTGGAAGTTTGCTGTCTGGCACAGTTTGGAAAAGTAACAAACAGCGCAACTCTGCCGCGCGCTGCGAGTGAGTGCCTCTTGCATTACACACAGTCTGCGAAACCACCGGGCTCACCTCTGAGCTGGTGTGTTTAGTCTTCGCTGATGTATGACACCTATAATTTAGCTTTGACAAGAGATTATTCAACTGCTGCTTTTGTAATGCCCTAAATTAAAGCGGGAGGTGCGGACACCGATAAACCCAGTTATGCCGAATGAAAACGCATTAGCCACTGTTAAAAGTGGAAAGAAAGAAGAACGAGACTGCCTGAAATGTTCAGCAACGCTGTGAAGGACAAGATCTGCCACGTGCCCGACACCCCCAGCCTCCTCCGAGCCTTAGCTCCACACTCACGAAGAGCTTGTGGTCGCTTCCCAGCGTTTTCCTCCCCGCTCTGCTCCCGACCTGGAGCACAGGCCATGCCGCTGCTCGCAGCCTGCCTGCGCGCACGAGGCTTCGGGAGCTCCAGGGCTGCACGCAGCCACGGCAGCTCCCCGCCTCCCCGCTCCGCGGGCCGCCAGCACCCCAGGGGCCCGCTCTCGCCCCCGGCTACCGCTTTCTGTCCCTTCCCTCACCCTTGAAGCTGACAGGCCCTCTGGATCTGCTGCTTGGAGAAATGTTGACATCTGCATTTGTGGCTTTCTCGTATCCCGTCGCACCTTTTGCTCATCAGGGAGACAGGGGAAACGGAAGGTGCAGGGAAACAKAGAGATCATCTGAGCTGGTTTGGCCGCTGCCTCACAAAGTCTCATTGCTCGGGAAGCTTTAGGGGTGTCTGATGCGGCTGAAGACAACGGGCGAAATGGGAGAGCGAGCTGAAAAGCCATCACCGAGAAAGCAGAAACAGCTTTTGCCAACAGATGGAGAAGGCTGTTGGAGTTCGTAGCCTCGCTCACCAGACAGCGATGCCTTGTCTTCTGGTGACCCATTTTTAGTTGTGGATCAAGGACATTTCAGGGATTTGGGACTGACTCATGAATAGCAAATGACTTCTACGGTCTGCCAAAGAGACTTCTCCTTGCTGCCGGAAGGCAGGGCTGCTTTGAAGTTGCTCCTGAACCAAGACAATTTACAGCCTGACAGTTGAAAGCTGCACTGAGACGGTACTCGTTTCCTCAGGGCACGATGAATCGCCACGGTTCAGCAGCCAACCGGCCCTGGGTCCAGGAGGGGCAGGGTGGACGGCCGGGGACCACGCTCCTCAGCTGTCCCACTGTGTCACGGCCACTTGCGTCCTTCAATAGGGCTTTCAGTGGGACACACAGCGCTTCTTTCTGCTACGTTTGCTTCACTGCTCTTGTGAGATGATAGACTTGTATCATCTGAGCTGCAAGTTGTTACCGAGCAGAGTGTAGTTTTAAGCTGCAGCTAGTAAAGGCTCAGACATGAACCCAGGGAGAGCAAATAGAAGTGCTTCTAACCCASTGCTGAGAGCGAGCTGTTGCAAATAGGCTCAGCTCATGGCACAGACACACGTATCCACGTTGCTGACTCAGCTGTGGGGGCAGAAACCTTATGTAAGAAAGCAAGGTAGGCAGTGACAGGGTATTTGCATCTTAAAATATCAGTACRATTAAATACAGTTCAACTGGCAGGGCCTAGAGGCATCCAGACAGCTCAGAGTGGGAGGAACAATCTCATCCCCGTCAAAGACAGCAAAGACATATCCTTTAGCAACAACCTAATTTGAGATGCCAATCCTTAAAGCCTGCACAAAGAACCGTGAACAAACCACAGCACTTTCACGCCTTGCTTCATGGTTGTTTGGTCAATCATTGCYTTTCATCAAACAGCCAGCAAGCCATCGGACAGGGTGCCATACCGTGCTTGGCCTCAAACCTTGCCTCTGCWGCCTGTGCTTCGCCTTGATGAGAACGCCGAAGTCAAATAAAATCCACCACCCATAACAGATGTTAGAAACCTGTCTCGCTTTCTTCAGTCGTCCTCTGAGGTCTGGCCTATTGTCAGACGCCTGAGGGGAGAGTTTTCTTTTTTCTTTTTAAGGCAATGGTAATACATCCAAAGGATTTTTCTGTTTCGAGAAGGTAAATCTACACCTGGGCCAGAGCTGCTTCAACATTCACTAGTGAGTAAYGAGCCTGTGTCTCAGGGCGACGTTTGTCTAGTGTGCTGTCCTGACATTTCCCGCAGACAGAAAGAGAGAGGATAAAAGGATGGTCAAAGACAGCGGGGAAGGGAGGAGGCACGACGATGGACTAATTGAGGCAAGCTGGCAGTATCACTGTATCTTCTCCAAACGCTCTCTAAGCAAGATGCTCTTTTCTGGTACTGTATGTCCTAAAACCCACTGCAAAACAAACAGCAGTCTGCTGCGCAAAGATGAAAGATGGAAAGCATTATGCTAACCTAGGGATGTAGCTTGGGGGCCTGGTGCATCACAGACTGTTTAGCATTAGCATTATCCAGAAAAGCACTGAAAAATGCATTGCAGGATATTGAAGAAAACTATATCCGGATATTAAAACTAGTACTCAGTAAATTGCTAGGAGTTTACTACCACAATATGGTCAGATCATAGCTTAACGAAGCCTAGGAAATAAAGCACCAAAACTAATTTGAAGCACATTAAAAGATACCACGTACAAACTCCTCTAAATCCACTGACTCGRGTACGATACTTCTTTGCCTTACTTATGATGAGGGAGGAGTCCAACAGGCACATTTGATTTACATAACATGTTGCACTGCTCACTGCTTTATGTTGATTTTCAACAAAAGGTAGCACCTACTTTGAGCTTTGAGATTTCACAGTTGGAGGATTTCTAAGGAGGGTGTTTTACAGCTGGAATTAAAGTGATGTGGCCAAACTCTGAAGACTCGTCGTTCCCACGACTACCTGCTGCTGCCTTCCTTTTATTCCAAGCACCATTCTGGCAGCAAGGATGAGTTGGATAGATTTTGCGATCCCTAATTTAACTGATTTAATCCTAGCACATAGAGTGTGTTACTTGTGGCGAGTCTGGAAGTAGGTCAAGGCAAGTGCCCCTTGCCCTGATATCTCAGCCTCCAGGACATCCCGTAGATTTTTTCTGTGCCACAGCCCTTCTGTCCACTACAAGCAGCAAAGAAATCACCTGACTGACAAAAATGGAGAGGTTACATTTAACGAAACTGTTAAAAAATCCACAWCATCTAAAAAACACACATCATTAAATAAAAGAACCAATCCTAAACACCCTTCTGATCTTCACCCTTCAGACAACTCCCTCCTGGGACTAGCCGGGACGAGAAGGTATCTTGAAAGGGCGTCTCTTTTTACTGAGCTGGTCTGTTCGGCTCCAGCTTTGCTTTATGTCATAGAGCAGAAAAACTAGACAGGCCCCGGATGAAGTTTGTGGTGGTTCATGAACCAGCAGGTTCCTCGTGCATGGAGATAGCTGGATCTTCATGAGCTGCAGGGGACCACCCCGCAGCTCTGCACAGRGACCACTGCAGAGAGCAGGTTCTCTGAACGTGATAAACACCAGGCTGGAAATTTCTTTACAGGGAAAGAGGGATACTGAAGACTTGAGAAGGGCAGAGAAAAAGAACAGCAGGTAGTTTATCAGAATACTTGGAGCCACTGCCAATAATTTGTGCCTTGAGTGCTGCAAAAAGACACAAATAGCCCTGTGTGAACTCGCCAAGATGCAGGTTCATAAAACACTGCCCCAATCCATMTCACTGCTGCACTCTGCTCATAGCAGCTGGCCTTTAATCTCTGGACCAGGGAAAGTCATATCCACTGCGCYGGTGAACTAGCTGGCTCTGTATTAGGTTTCTTTTCTCACTTGCAAGTTAGAGAAACCATTGCACTGACATAATGGTTAGGGCTTTAATGGCATGAATCTTTTGGTCATAACCATGAAGAAAAAAACAATAATCTGTAAGCCTCAGTGGCAAACAAAAGAATGTAATCTTTATTCTCTTGCCCATTAAATAATAAAGTTTACATCATGCTAAACTGAAAGTTTAAACTACGTTTTTTTGTTATTAAAAAAAACAAGGAGGAGATCAAACTGTCCATAGCAAGAATTATAAATCCAAGCCATATATAACCCAGACCAAAGTATGTAATCAGGACGTAACAAATGGAGTTTAATACTCAGAGGAAACCACAGCTCTGGAAGACATTTAAAGGAATATTTCCATTTTCCTAGGTTCTATATCAGGTTCTTGGCCAGACATTTTTGATTGCACTGTACTAAAAATATAGTTCCTGTTTCAGAAGACAAAAATTTTAGGAGCATGACGAAATGCAAAAGGTAATTGCAATGCACCACTGAGCTATTTTATTACATTATCTAACATCTTTAAAGAGTAGATTAGCTCACAGTGCAAACATTCTGGTTTCCCTGATGTTTAAGTCCTGGCACTGCTGCAGCATTAGAAACAACAGCAACTGAAGAGGGGGGAGCGGTGCTCACAAGCTTCCTGAGCAGGTTCCCTCAGCAGGATGGGGAAAGCCGTCCACGCAAGAACAAGCTAAACAGCTTCARCCCTTTCAGAAATGCAATCTAGGAGGTGGCCGACAGCGCAGGATTTGGGAGAAAGAGCTACGTAATCACACAGGCAGAAGCCTCCTTAGAGAAACTGAAATAGCCAAGTAGTCACGAGCACCGCGTGGGTCCCACTGCAGACTAAAATGGGAGAGCCCATAGAAATGTGGGAGCTCGCAGCCCTATGGAGCGCACTCACGGCTGCCCCAGAGCTACCTCTTCCCTTCTTTTTAGCTTAATTTCTTCCCTTATTTTCTCAGAAAGAGAAGGCACAGTATCAACTTGATAATGTCTCAGTAAGTGGCCATGCCTAAGCAAGCGGTGTACCAGGCGAGCCTAAGGTTGCTCAGGACTACAGAGCTTTCATTCTCAAGCAAAGGGGGAAGCAAAACTAGGAACACCTGCCGACAGAGCGAAAGGCACTCCTCACACCTGTAACAAATACCACGCTTCACTGGGAGCGACTTGCTCTGCACAAATCCATATTTACAGTGGCTGCGGTCACATTTTCCCTCTGCTCTGCTTTGCCCTCACACTTGTTACAAGAAGAAGCAGTTGGAGCCTTTCTGCAGCAGTTTCAATATTCACAATCATTTTCTTCTTTGCTCTCATGTTGGCTCGTCCAAGAAATGGAGCTAGTTATTAGACAACAAGGAGGGAGATACAGTAGTCTGTTTACTGAGGGAAACATTAATGGCTGACTAAACTTGTTTCCTTTCTGCAATCAGAAAGTTAAATAACTCCTTCCCCTGCTTAAGCATGGGATAAGCCTCTGGGGAGCGTGAATGCAGGCGGATGCCGTGCAGCATAGGATGCCGTGAATCAAGAGATAGTACGTCAACAAAGGAAAAAGGAGGGGGAACATCAAGGTTTTAAGTTAAGAGTACACAGCAGCTAAATGTCGCAGCCATCTAGTATATGAAATTGCAATTTATTGCTGTATAAAACCAGTTTTAATCCTGGAGGCCGCCTTCTAGCAGCAACTTAAAGCTAGGATTTAAAACTTGACATTAAACTGAACATTTATTTTAGAGAAGATTGAATGAATTGTATTTTGAAGGTTATTTTTTCTAAAAATGTACAGACTGCTATATAAACTACCTAGGGAAACTACATCCAGAATATGAGGTGTCAATGGTCAAACATATCCTCATTAGATGGTGACCAAGTGATATTTATTTAAAGTGCTATGCAGTATGAATTAAACATTTATTTTGTATCACCTAGTAAAATACCCGAACCTCATTTTGGCAGCTGTGCAAATTCTACCCTGACGGGAATCATGACTTACTGTACTGTCACACAGTCTCTCTTCTGGTTTTAAGAGAAAAAAACTAAAAATCAAGAAGGCCAAGAATGCAAACGTTTGTGTTCAGTCCATGATATGCAAAAGGAGGAAGAAAGCAGATCGTATCTCAAGACATCCTCTTCATTAAAGTGGCAGATGGAATTACAGCATGATAATTAAAGTGCTCAAACATTTGGCAACCTCATCCTGCAAGAACGACTCTTCTAAAATAACTGGGAAGACAGAATTTCCACTTCCAGATCAGTGGCTTAAACAGAGACCCCATTGAACTGCAGGATCTTCTGTCCATTGAGATTTTTAGTTCCTTCCCCCCAAGGAGAAGGAGGAGCCCCACAGATTTTGGCCAGACACCACAGCAGTTTCTACCATCCAAGGGGCTTGAAGCTATGAAAACCTGCAAGACCAGTATGACTTCAGTGCCTGGCTCACAAAAAATTGTCATCACATCCATTGGCTACTGTAGCAAGTTGTATGATGAAGCAGACTACCTACAGATGGTAGGTAGTCTTAAAAAGCACAGGAATGGGAAAGAGAGGGTTGCAGCCAAGATCACTGTGATTTGCTTCACTTTCTTTATTTGAAAAGGGGCTAGTTTAAGAAGAAAAGCCGCCCTAGAAGTGAAACAGCATGGAGGTTGATGAAGCAGCCTTACGACATGAAGCACAAGATGCTCAGTCTCCTTGTTTTCTTGAACTGACAACCAAGCCGCAATCTGAACGCTCGGTGTAGATAGCCAGTATCCGACGCTACGCAAATGGGGTTTCATTACTGATTTAACGGTGTAATAAGATCCAAGAACTGAAAGTTGAGGCACCTCCCTGCCACAGAGGCTAAACTCGCACAGTTTCACCAAGATGGACACAGTGGGCAACATAATACACAACCGTCCAAYTCTCCAGGCGTCAAAATGACTCCAGACTGAAAACATTTTTTAGAAAACATATTTTAAATAAAGTTGTGGGGAGTTCCCATGGCCTCTGCACATTGAGCATCCCGGCTGCTTAGCTGTGATCCTCCTGTCTAGACGGGAACCTGCAAATGCTCCACTTAGCTCATTACTTCACGCAATTGCCTTTATCTCCCTCAACATGTTCCTACCACTTGCAGCCCTGTGTTAATAAACCCTTATAGCCATATCTTTTATTTCAGAGCTTCAGCAGTTGGCTGCCAGGACCAGGGAAGATTTGCTGTTGTTAAATGTATTTGTTATGGCTAAAGATATTGGTGCTGGAGAGGGATCTGAGGGACATGGGTGCTTTGCTCCAAAACATTGCTCAGCATTTTGCACCAGGCCAAGTCTGATTGTAATCTGACTGTAACATACAATCCTTTTCTTCTAAGAGGTCTGACTAGTTTGTCATGCTGAAGGTCACAGTTTGTCACCAGACCTAGGGTCAGGAATGATTCATACCCCAGGACAGATGGGAGAATAAATCCTCTCCCCAGAGTCCTCCACCATTGCAACGTGGGACATGCTGCTCTCTTAGGAACACTTAAGTGCCCTGCACCTGATCAATCATTTGTTTGTGGAGAGACCTTGGGAATTAGCATCTCTTTTGTCTCTCCTGAGCAAAATTAGATTAGGCTAGAATTGTTGTGTTAATATAGGGATTTCTGGGTGAAACACTGAAGTCTGGGATACACACAAGATCAGATTAGTTAAGTCCAGGATGGGCCATAAGGAAGTGCTCTACAAAATACTAATCTAAAGTGAAAGCACAGCCTGCTTGTCCAATCTCTTCTACTTTGTGCAGAAAAAGTGCCTTTAGTGTTGCGCTGTCAGCGCTGCCRTGCCCTGACGCGTCCCAGCTGCTGCAGTCTCCCTCCCCGTGCTGCACAGCGTGGCAGCGCCAGCCGCGAGCAGCCCGCTTCCCAGCGAGCAACGGCACAGCGCCGGCCAGCCCGGGCACTGCCGGACGCCGCACCTCGTGGAAAAACCATCCCGCGAGGCCAGTTAGCTCAACGCTGCCAAGAAGGGGCCAAAGGCAGCCGCAGTCTCCCCATCAACGTGGCCAGGTGACTGCCACGAACCTGCAAGGACACAGTAATTCTCCAGGCGCTGGGAAGTCCAATTGCACATTTTATTCAGCTTCGGTAATGACACCAATTTGAAGCGTTCCAAGCCTCAGCCACAACGGGTAAGTATTTAAGAGGAGGAACTGCAAGTTAAGCTGTGGGCACAAAAAGTGATTTGGGATTGAGTAGCATTTTGCTTTGCTTAGACTATTACCCTGGGTGGAGTGCAGCAGGCAGTCCAGAGATCCCAGAAAGGCACTTCATTGTACAGTACAGCTGTATTCCATGAGTTTTGTCCCTGCTACCCAAAAAAAAAAAAAAATCTAATTTGATTTTAGAAAAGTAGTGGATAGGGGACGCTGACTCAGGCTTTCAGTCCCCCCCCCCCGTGCCCACAATGTCCCACTAATGCTAGAAAGGTGCTATGTTCCCACGTCTGAAGCAAGAGAATAAGGAAAAAAAAACTCCAGGTTTTTCCAGCAGATAGATGAAAGTACACAGTGAGAATCTTATTCTGTGCAACATACCAAACTCAGCTGTTATTAAAATGCAGCCTGATTTTTGTTCRGAGAAAAAGAGCCTTCTGTACATTTTTTTTTCTCTTGCAAGATCTGCCAACAGTGCACGACGCTGGAGCTGCACCGCGACCTGGGGAAGCTCAGCAGACATGAGAYGAGCCTCGATAAATGAGAAGCAGCAGGTTCTGGACGGGGGGGAAGGGATGGATGAGCTGAAGAAGCAGATTACTAGCTGTGGCCAAGGATATACTCATTATATAGAAAGGAGATGAAAGGCTTTACTTAAAGTGCCAATGTCAGTTCAATGTATTTATAAGGATTCAAACAAGTCCCACCGGTGCAGAACAGCCCGAAGGAGCTTTCCATTTGTGTAATTTAATGGCTCTTTCTTCACCAACGTCAAAAAGCAGTGGTGGAATGGCAGTGGCTCCCCACCCAGGACCTGTGCGGCTTCCCGAACTAAAACAGGCATTGCTACAGAGTGCACTGAACTATAGTGGGGCAGCTTAAATTAAAAGGCTATTGTAAAAATAAATCCTCTGATAAGAGCAATTAATGCTAGTCTTTTCCCATACAAGCCACCGTTCTTGCTGCTTGCTGACTTGCACAGCCACAAAGGCACTCCTCCCATGCAAAAATAAGAAACTACAAGTAAGGTGTGGACTTTAAAAATACGCTTCTGCCAATTCCTTTTCAATCCAGTGTACTGAATACAAGATATAAAAAACTCTGCAGCCTTTTGTTCTGTGATGTATTTTTATTACTGGCAAAACCATTAAGCTTGAGGTTTTCTTATTTTATCTCTGCATT
>NW_028186401.1:652882-655358 GCF_003343005.1 Rhea americana | reverse complement strand
CCACCCAAAAAAAGAAGAGGCTTCGCTACTATTCCCGTCTCTAATTCATCCCTTTTGCTTGCTCTGCTGTGGGCAAGACATCAAATCATAACCAGCAATTTAGTCTGCCTCCTAGTTACCAAAAATTACTGCTGCACCCATTGGTGATTCAGAGACCAAGAGTGACACACATGCACACACATTTGGTACCAGGACATTCATCTGAGCTAGCGGAGGCCTGGCAGCTCTATCTTTTCTTCATTCAAACATGAAAGCAAGCCTCTGTAAAAAGTCTCCCTGATAAAGTGCTGGAAAACACACGTGCATTTTCAAAGGGTTTGGGGGCTGATTAGTCGGAAGAACACTTTCAAGCCAAGAGGGTGACACTGAAGCATTAAACATCCTTGAGATACGTTATCTGAAATGTACCATTCTTTGTCAAAACGGATGTGTTCACAGGCAAGATCAAGGCACTTCTATGAGAAAGATGAGGAACCGCCAGAAGATCTGGTTATTTCTAAAAAGAGACTTGGAAAGGAGAGAAACTTCCCCAATATTACTATGTTTAAACAAAACTCCAGGTGCAGTCAGCCAGGACATCCTTCTCAATCTGTCTGGAAGGTGAACCCTTCTGCAAAGAATGGCTCAGCATCCTTCTCCGTACACTGCAAAGCGTTTCCAAACCCTGAGCTACATCTAGCAGCCTTCCATACAGTATTTGCAGAAGAACAAGCTCATCTGCATCCACAGAACAATAGAGAAACTAATGAAGATGACTGCAATTCATACAGCCTTGWGTCTTCATCAGTGGAAAGGTCAAATAAATTAAAGTGCTGAATTCTGGGCAGAGATTTCAAGTTGGCTCCCTAACACTTGCAACACAAGGGAATAATTAGAAAACATCCATCAGCTCCATTTCCGTTAGAAAGGCAGTTTCTGTTAACATGGTGATGAGCTGTCCTCTGCATAGCTAGATCTGCTGTCAGATTATAGTCAATTACTTCTCCTCAAATATTTCAACTCCCAAATATAGACTTTATTTCCTTCAGTTATTGCATCTCATGCATTACGACCACACACGATACCCTTTGCAGAAAGGGCGCCGAAACCCCACAGAGAGCCTTTTTAAAAATCAGAGGATTTCAGCGCAAAACCCATGAAATCCGCAGCGCCTCCGTACTTCATAGCTGCAAAGCCTTATTCAAATGCTCAGTCCTCCTTTACAAGGAAACCTCCCATGGAGGCCGTAGGAYGTTTTTAGACTGGGGGTCAGGAGAAACACAGGACATTGCTCTTTAAAGAGCACATTTCATCTGAGCAATTCCACAGGAGAACTCGCAGGCCCAGGTGTTTTGCTCCTCACTGAGCTTGCACTATATTATTTTTAACAGACCAACCAACCTGTCCCCCATGGGATGCAGGAGGTTCATCCACAGAAGAAATCCACAGTTTTGGCACTGCCTTTGGCACTGCCTTGGGACTTAAGACTTCCATATGACAGCAGCTTTACTGCAGATGTGAGAGTTGAAGAAGAGAGTGCCAATTTCTGGAAATCACGATATAGATCCATAAATCTGTGCAACATCACTAACTGCACTGTGTGAGGAAAGCGCCAGTAAAAACTCCAYGCAGGAGCCTCAGCAGCATGAGCAAAAGGAGAACAAATGCCTTGCCAGCAGTCCTGACAAAGATAAAAACACTAACGGACGAGATGATTTAATGTCAGAGCCTCTTTGGCCCCAGGAGAGCCCTAAGAGCGGAATCACGATAACCAGGAGGAGCCCGTGAGAACTCTCCCTGCTGTGCTGGCTGCCCCCTGGACAACGAACRGCCCCTCGAACCTGCTCTTTAGAAGGCTGATCTGAGCGAGGAACGGAGCTGGTTTCCGTAGGGGTCTGCATGTCAACCGTGAGACAGCGCATGTCTCATGAGCTTGCTCTAGACCATAATTCCTGAGGGCTCCTATTACTCCCTCTTCTACTAAACATGTCTTCTGTCTTGACAGGCCCTGGGGCCAGCAGCTCGATGGCAAGGTATCTCCTTTCCCTGTCAGCTCTTTGAGTGTGACCTGGTCCATCTCCTGGTGCACAAAGTTGGATCTTTTTGGATCCGAGATTCCCAAGAATGGGCATTTTCAATCAGCATCATTCCTGTGCTCTAAGAGTTATTCTTAAGCCCATGTAGTCATTTCCTTATTCCCTAGCACAGGATCGCTGACAATCTATGGACATTTTTTGTAATAATATAGCCCAAGCTAACACTGACATTTGAGCATCACCCTCCCAAAGTCTGCAAAAGGCTCTGGCTGATCAGCATCTTGCAGCAACAAGGTTTAGAYATTAATGAGTGCTAAACAAAACGTGCCTCTTAGTCTCTCTAAGAGCACTCTCTTAGTTTTAAAACATACTTTCTCTCAACCGTTACAAAGATGCAGCAGCCAAAGTAGGATACCGAACTCCCTAGGAAGAGTTGTCATTCTTCCCAGTTTGCATTTAGG
>NW_028186401.1:598661-652842 GCF_003343005.1 Rhea americana | reverse complement strand
CAGTTTTTATTCCATTTAACATGATTGTAAATTCTGGGTTAGCTGAAGCTCCATTACCTAAAAATGGCACACACACGCATACACATACACAAACCGCAGACTCTTCTGCTCTACCCCTCTGCCTTTGGAAATAAAAATGTTTTGGCTGCCAAAGAAAAGAGGGAGTTACACCCATGTAAAGCTTTCACTTAGAAAGAATTAATATAGCCAACTGTTTCTGGATGGACTGCCAGCTAACTACAGTATTAAAAAAAAAAAAAATCCAAATCCTGACCTCTCCCATCACACTCCTTCCAGTTTCTAGCTTCTGCTGGGTTCCTGTTAAGAGGGAAATCCTCATCATCTCTGTCTAGACTACTCACCTGATCTTCCTGTGGAAGCAGAAGTGCTGAAAATCTGTATTCAAGAAGCTGAGATGCAACCTCCTGGATCATAAGCCTCCCAAAGTACACGTGCCAGAACACACACACACAATCTGTATTTTATACACTCAGTTTACAAACACGTCTCTGCACAGTCAACCCTAGGGAAATTCCCTGCTATGCTATTTCTTTGGTGACCATCAACTGTAACATTCCCATTCACAAAATGCTCCAGAAAACATCCCTCTAAAATACCAAGAATTTGCATGTGCAAATTCCTAGCGTGACTTACTGTACAAACTRTTAAAAAGGATTCTAGCTTGATCCCAGACACCTCCCACAGAGCCAGTTAAGCTAAAGATCTGCCCAGAAGAACACACCTAATCTTGAATATAATCACTACCGCATATATAGCTGACATAACCACTACAACTAAATCCCCAGCCCAGATGATTAGAAGTTGTATGTGTATTGTCCAACCGCAGATTTCTTTACACACTCTGTGAATACTGCTTCTTCAAGTTCTTTGATAATCATTAGCAATAATYAGGTAATGACGACGCAGAAGACAGAAATAAGAGGTTAATCAGAAGGGAGTGAAATCATTTACAAGTCCACAGCAAATGTTCTTGAGCTGTTCTTCTCATGGTCTCCCAGCAAAAACATGTGGCGGGGGAAACACTGGAGAAATAGAGCTTTGTTGCTTCTCTGGGCTTTAATGCTGAGAAGCGCTACTGAGTGCATGTCTCATTAGCTTGCTTTAGCCTGTGCTCAMGCCCAGCTACGTAAGAGGATCTGTTTTGCACCTCTCCTTACGTCAATTCACAGTGCAATACGAACACTCTGTTTTATCGCCTCGACTTTGAAAGGACTTGTATTACAATACAGGGCTGCGCCGCTGTGAGAGCCCCTGCACTGCATTATCGTTCACGTACTCACCGTGCCTCAGCACCGAGCGTCCCTCATCTTGGGGCAGCAAAGGTGCTGGCTCTCCCTCTCATCATTCTGTGCTTTTTGTTATCTCCCAAGAAAAGAGAAACGAAAGGATTTTAACATTTGAAGCAAATCAGCCACTCAACCCTGTCACTTAGGCTTACCTTACATTTCTTAGAGACCAAGCAACATCCAAATATGCTGGGAATTTAAAGCCTATCTCAAAGGGACTAACATCCTAAAGTAGAGCTGCTACAAGGTGATCCTATCYCAACACCACAGTATGTGTAGACTTTAGCAACACATAAATATCTAATGTACTTATTTATGTACTTATGCCAAATATAAAATACACACATTACCATATAAATGCATAAAAATACATTTGTATTAATACAAGCATTAGTGTGTAAATGCTAACTGAAGCTGTGGGTATCAATCTTAATACTCAGCCCAGTGAGCCCATTCTCCTGAACACAGTACTGAGACGCAGAGGTCTCGGGGGGTTCAGCTCCGACGGGAGCAGCAGGGCAAAGCCTAGCAGAGAGCCTGCACTTTCTCAAATCCTCAAGTGTACGTGCTCAAACCCAGGCACAGCTGGCAAGTCTTATTTTAGGCCTTCCAGTCTGAAAGCACCCCTCTAATATAAAATGAGACGGTGAATTTGCACTGTGAAGAAACAGGATTCCCTGTATCGGATATAATCCTCTTTAGCAACCTGATCTGAAGGAAGCATTATTAAAATGCATCATATGCAATTAAAAGCATACTGATTAGATTTTTTCTACTTAAAAACAATAAAAGATTCAGCTCCCAAGTACACTTCCTTTCCTTCCTTCCTGATTTTGCAAATTCTGAATAGTTACTATTCTCAATAATTCACACACATGMATAGGCATGGAATTCCTCACAAACCAATATATCTGAAACATATTCAAAATTCCCAAGCRCTGTTCTAACTTGCTTATCAAGTGTCTGATTAAGAAGCCAGTGAAGACAATCAGTCTCTCCACTGGTGTCTCAAGTAGCCTACGCTGTTGCTCAATTTTGCCCTGCTTTTTTTGAGTTTCCTTGAAAAAAAAAAATGGGGGCAAGCAGCTGTTCCAGCAGACAGCTCCCGGACTTCCCTCGATGTGCGTCAGAGGTATGATGCACGCTACTTTTCAATCTGGCTGCCATCCTTCAGACAGAGGGAAGTAGGACAGTGGTCATATCTAAACTACAGAAAGTCTTGGACAAACTCTGTAAAGTAAGCCAGACAGACAGCTTTCCATGCTTGCATTTTCTAAAAATGAATCTCAAAAGGCCATGACAGTTGATGAAACAGTTTAAGTCGACCAAAATTAAACCAAAGCAGAGCAGCACTGCCAATGTTACTCTATGATTCCACTTACAGAAAAGTCTTAAAAGCATCTGCCCAGTCCTATACTAAGGCATCAGTGCCAAACCRGACAGCCTGGAGACATGCACTAATGCTGGGCAGTGAAGCAGTGCGGCACGGCTTATATCTCCAAGCTTTGTCCTTCTATAGCCATTTTCTCCTTAGTGTCCTTCAGTTGTGTATTTTCAACCACAGGATCACTTTTAATCAGTGCAAGATGGACCAATTATGCAGTAATTCTGCATCCTATTCCCTCCCCCAGAATATTCAGCTTGAAGGTCAACATATCAGTTTCATACTGAAAAACCTAAGATGCAGCAAAGAGTCCAAGCTACAGCTGAGCTCAGACTTCCTGCAGCGGGGAGGGAATCCAGCCTTTTCAGCCATGTGATGGCCCTGCTAGGATCCCAGCAGAAAGAAATGGGAGAAGTAGCTGTCAGTCTGCTGTGACAAGGTGCAGCTGACCTAGAAATAAGCCCAGGCCCCATCCCTCTGYACAGCAGCTGATTAACCCTAAAATAAACTATTTTGCCCCAAGCAATGCAATGACAGGGTACAAACAAGTGGTTAGCCGAGATTCTCTTCTCACTGTAGAAGTACCTCTTGCATTGCTGGGGTGCTGAAAAAAATATAGCTCTGTGTATTTGTGTAAACCTAAAAAGGGTCTAATACAAACAAAACAGTTTCTGCCTTGTAGAATAACAGAGGGTCAAATTAAGTATCACTCACGAGACAAGAATTTTTGCAAGGGCTGCAACAGAGAACCTTCGTTTCTTGTGAGAGCAAGACTTGTTTCACTTGCTTGCCAGCTCCTGGCTAAAAATTGAGCCCAGATAACAACATCCAAAGTTGTCCCCACTGCAGGCAAGCAAAGAAAACACTCCCATTTTTCTCACACTAGCTCCTCATGCATCAGTTCCTGCCTAACATTCTTTCAGATCRGTATTAAACATCCTCTTACCTACCTAAAGAGGGCTCACCACAATTTAATTTTTCTACAATATGGCATTAAACCCACCATAACCACAATCACATTAAATAGGTGCAAGTGGCAAAACAGGCTGCCAAAGCTGCAGGCGATCTAGCCATGCAGTGACAATCCAGATGTTGCTTGTCTCATGGCTCCCTCCCACCTCCTCAAGGCATTAGTCATTCAACAGAAATCAGAACAAACATTCAGGCTTACTAGATCAGGTTTTGTTTGCTTTGTGGCCTCAGCGGCAAACAGCTGTTGCACATTTTACCTTCAAGTTTGAGAGAGCTCRTCACAGCATTACAGAAACTTTGGTTGCAAAGGATCTCTGAAAGTCCCTAGCCCAACCTTCTGCTTGAAGCAGGGCTATCATCACAGCTTTGAACCTGCCAAGCTGTATTTTGTGGCCATTGCTCCATGTTATATCACCTGGCACTGCCAAAGAATTTKATTTTATCATCTTCACAATCATCACTCAGATAGTTAGAAGTGGCTATTAGATGACCCCTATTCCTCCTCTTCACCAGACAAAGCAAGTCCAGCTCCSTCAACTTCTCTTCAGAGGCCACCTGTGACTCATGGGTCTCTGGTCACCTCAGTGGTCCTCTGCTAGATCCTCTCCAGTTTCTCCATACCTCTTGCAAACCAAGGTGGYACTATCCTACATGCACCTTCCCAGCACCAAGCAGAGGGGTAAAAGAGCTCCCATCAACCTGTTGGCCACCTCCTCCTAATGGAGACAATAAATACTTTGCTTAATTTGTGGTGTGTGCACTGCTGGTTCATCCTGAGCCTAGCACCCACCATAACGCAGGTCCTCTAGCAGGACTGCTCAGCTTGTACTCATGCACAGGGTTATTCCACTCCAGGTGCAGAACTTCACATTTTTCCTTATTAAACTTCACGCCATTTCTACTAGCCCAGCCTTGAGCTGACTGAAGTCCCTCTGGCATGAGACTCCAGTTGTCGTTTCAAGGCATCCTTAATTGATCAATTGGGAACTGAGACCTGCTGACTTGGACTAGAGCCTCCAAAGCCTGTGAGGGTGCAAGTAATGAAACTGGGTCTGCTGAACCTCACGTACACACCTTCCTTTCTGTCCAAGAAAAAGGATGTAGCGTAGACACAACTGGTGCTTTGCTGCCTGCAGGTACGGTAGGAAGCCACTCTCTCTCACCTCACATGATCACTGTGCTATGGTTACACAATCTGTAGGTAAAATGTGAACAAGCTGCTTCAAAATATGTTTTTGTAGGATCCCTCCTCTGCCCTTCCTCTCCTTGAAAGGACACCCAGCCCACCAAATCTGCTGTTCACATCCTATCACATTACAACAAAGCATTTCGCCTCTGTAATCCACTTCCCCCCTCTTAAATCAGAAAAATACAAATATATGCCTAAAAATCAGATTAACACAGCACTTCCCTGCCTGGAAGGTATAATTATTGTTAATAAGTTCATTGGTAGGCAGACTCTAAAGATGCAAAACTAACGTGATAATATTAACACATATGTCTTCCCTGAACCTATGTTATTTCCTGCTTAAAATAGAATGTGGGAGTGTTAAATACAGTTAAAATATGASGGTTATAAATAGTTCTATCTGTAGACAATAGACAAATTAATCTCTATACAATCAGAGAAAAACAGAGAAGTTTCAGGATAATATTCACCCTGCCTGCCATAGGTAGGCACCTTAATCAGAGACAGAAAACATGGCATTCTGGTAAACCACTACAATTACCAGATTTTCCAGGGAAAAGTCCTGGTCTTCCTTACAGTCTCCATTACTTTAAGAAAAGAAAAGAAAGAAAAAAAGCACTGGATTGTTCAACTGCTTTTAAGAGCAGCTGCTCGCCTTGAGGGGGATGTAAAGAGCCACTTTTCCACATCACACCCTCTTTTGTGCATTCCCACTCTTGTAGTTGCTAGAGGGCTAAATTTCACAGTGCGGCCAGGACACTGATAATACCTCAGCTGGCTGTTTAATCTACCAAGAAAGGAGAGGGAAAACCCCAAGACTAAACTAGAGAAGGGTTGGGAAGGTCTTATTTTTAAATTACTAATTCACGTGCCAAGTAAATTTACAGTGGGAGAAAATAGAGTAAAAGTTATTATATAAGCTAACAAGACCRTTCAGCTTCAGAAACCTAGAAACAAGTTTCACCAGTTCACACCGTAACTGTTGCATCTTTTTAATCCCCTACTTCAGCCTCAAGCACAGTGTCTGCATGTGTATCCCTCCCCAGGACTCTCTGAAGAGCATGCCTGCTGGCAGTCTAAGAGCAATCACCTCTGCCACTTGACCACACAACTGCAGTGGCCATGAGCATCTCGTGGTTTTTTGCTCCGTGAGTTCAGCAGATGTCCTAGGGGAGGTCACTGTGCAGAGGAGCAAGCCTGGACATGCAGCAGACCACGTGCTCCTTGGCAAATCGGCTCCTTGAAACCCAGGAGTTCACAACAGGAAAGATCATAGAAGTGGTGGAGGTAGGGAAGATGTGTCCCCTTTCAGCAGTTGTCCGTCCTCCAAGAGGCGCACTGAACGCAGGTGTCTGGGAAGGCAAAGGCCACAGAGAGCAAAATCCTGGCGTCATGGTGTGCTACCAGCTGCCCAGTACACGTGCTCCAGGTACTGGATGCATGGCCCAAAGTAACATGTTTTGACTGAAAACTCACCAGCACCTTGAGGATGTCACTTCTGAGGACTGCTGTGCATCAGCCTCGGCACTGAAACATCACGTTTTATGGTGAGTGCTTTGATGTCATTTATGGCCTCTGGACTAACAGCTGTTAAAGAGGTGGGTTTTTCTTTTCTTTTCTTTTCTTTTTTCTTTTTTTTTTTTTTTTTTTTTTTCCAAAAAGGAAGATGCTGACACTGTGAGTGACCACCCAGACTTTCAAAGCACTGCAGGAGGCAAAAAAAGAAAGTCACCCATCAAGCTGCTTGTTTTCCTGATGAATCTTTAAAGGAAAGGAAGTTCCCACAATCAGTACTATTTACCTTGGGTTATAATTTTGCCTGGATGCTAGTAAGCACTCCTAGGGTAGCAGTCTATTAGAATAAAAATGCTTTTGAGGCAGTATTTAAAATTAATGAAGACAGGTTTGGGGTCTCCCTTCCTCCCCACCAAATGTAAGGTGTTCATTTGCGGACTATCAGTTTTAACAGAATAGCATGAAACTTTTTGGTGCAGAACATGCAAATGACCCAGACTGAAGAGGAAAAATTGGTGTTTAACAGTACTAAAAAGTGACATACCTGCAGCTTTTAACACCTCAACCTTTGTCTCCATATCACAAGCCCCAAGAACAAGCGCAATTTTGCTTGGCACAAACATGGATGACTGAGCAAGAACACACACATGAGGAAGCCAAAGCTTTTGATCTCTTCTTAAGATCTCTGCTGTACAAGTCATTGACAGGGAACATAYGGCTTACAGTCATATTATTTGTTTTAGTTTATTATGCGTAGTACAATACACACAGTAACAAGTGTGTGTCAAGATGTGGCCCGTCAATCGTGTTGAAAGCATTTAAYGGGCCATTAGCAATGAAAAGGATCCCTGCCCTCGTATTACACAGATAGAGGTTTACTGCATATAACCCAAATTTGAATATATTGCCCAATATGCAGCCAACAGCCCCAAGTCTCAAATATTTTATGATTAAGTAACTTGGACTCATTCTCTTAGATACATGTGAGCAATCTCAACTGCAGTTGCATGAACACAGCCAACACRCAAGAGACCGTCCTGACTGCAAAAAGATTGCACTGGATTGCATTTTCCAACGGTTTACCTAATGGTACACTCTAATACCAAAGGTCATATAAGAAGCTTTATTACCTGTCACAAAATCAYCAAATGGATGAGGTTGGAAGGGGCCTCTGGAGATCATCTAAGTCCTTGTACTGGGGAGCTCAGTGCAGAACCCAGCTCTCCAGGTGTGGCCTCCCCAGCACTGAGCAGATACGGACAGGATCATCTCCCTCATCTCTCGTGCTGGCAACACCGTGCCTACCAGAGCCCAGGATGCTGGTGGCCATCTTTGCCACAAGGGCAYAGTGCTGGCCCATGTTCATCTTGCCGCCCACCAGGACCCCAAGTCCCTTTCTGCAAAGTTGCTGGCCGGCCTGTTGGYCTCCARTCTATTACCTGAATAAATACAGTAAATAAATTCCTTGAGAACAAGCTCCCCTGCTTGCTCCCCCAGGTCTTTATTTGCACTCATATAGGAGAAAATCCAAGCGCAAACAGCAGACCCAGAGACAACGCATGTGGTCTGCACAGTGCCTCACTCACGGCAGTGCTGTGTTGGAAAAGGCCACCAGCAGGGAAACCGAGAAAGGTCCCTTGCGTTGGCGTGAAGGAAGGACAAAGTTCGGGACCAGAGTACAGGTCTGACATCGCAACCAGAGTAATTAAATGGTCCACGAACTGCGAACAAAGAGCACATGAGGAATTAATACTGTAAAGCAACATATAATGACAGTGTTATCACAGTAATTATTGTTTTCAGACTTAAAGTAACCAAAGTGCACAAGGCAAATCAAAGTCCGAGATAGCATATAAAAAACCCACTCAAACAGCCTTACATTTTTTTTTTCATTTGAATTGTATTCATCTCAGTGTGAGAGAATACAAACTCTTTGAACTCTGCCAGCAAGAAAAGTTATAATACCATGATTCAAAATTCAGGCCCTTCTATTACAGCAGTAAGTGGGACATGTGGTGCATCTCCCTGTGCTGGTCCCTGCTGCGGTGGTGCCAGAGCTCTGGTGAATGCACCTCTTGCTTGAGACAGCTCTGCTTCTGGACACAAAACAGTTAAAGGCATAAGCTGCTAGGACTTAAGGAAGGCTCAGTTCATTCATTTAGAGCGCAGAGCACCAAGCTGACCAATACAGGAAATTAGGAGAAGCTACCCCAAGGTGGAATTGAATCACACATGCCTGCTATTTGATTTCTAGCTGCATGTGTATCATAATTAAAGGGGCTGGGGGGTCAAGTTAATTTTACCAAAATATAACTGGGAGGGGAAACCAAATAAACTACATCTCTCCTTTTTCTTTCAATAAAAGCTCCCTCTGTCAAAGCCTGAACATCTTGTAAATGCATGCCAGCAAATCCATTTAGAGCTCAAACAGAATTTTACTCTTCTGTGCCCACACAGCAAAATAGATCCTTCTTTCTTTGTCGTGCTGGAAGGACTTGGGCTGAAAACTGGCAAGGACCAATTTTTAAAGCTGGGTCACTAGTTTCCTCCTCTTTTCATCCTGGTAGAGTCTTGGTAGAAAACAGTCAAAGGAGATTAAGGAGAGGTTCAAGGGGGCATAGAGAAAAAAACTAAAAGCATTACCTTTAATAATTACCAAGAAAGACTTTCACAGTGTTACCATAGAAATTAATCCTTATATTAATATTTAAACTATGAACAAAGAAAGGAAACTGGAAGAAATGGTGGGGGGGAAGCTAGCAGTTTGCCACTGCAGTGCATTAATGCCAATTAAAAAAAAAAAGACAACTAGCAACTGCCATTAAATAAATATATATACATACATATACACATATATATGTATATATATTTACATATATGTGTGTGAGGATATATAAATATATATACACACACACACACACACACAAAACAAGGACTTTTTATTTTCCTGTCTTTCCAGGGCATGCTTTGAGATCCCTGGAAATTGTGTTGCTTGAATGACAGATTGAGCTCAGAACTAGAATCACTTTCTTCCCCTAAACATCTCTTTAAGTAGCAAAACCTACTTAGATTTCCACAAGTCTCCAGAACTGCACTGCCTTCCCTATAGCTTTTTGGAAATAAATGCCAACAACATAGCACTCTAAAGCAAACCACRTAAGTTACAAGGGCATAAGATGCTAAGAAAGCAATTCGTTTCCAAATTCTGCAGGGTTGTTCTGAGTAAAGTTTGGCACTACACYGAGTCCTAAAAAGCAGCAAGGTATCAGATCAAATTTTAAACTGCATTTTAGAAAGATTAGTAATACCAGACATCCTCTTTGGATCACTGCTTCATAGCGAGCCTAAACAGCACCTTCTAAACAGAAGTTGGATAAACTTCCAAGAGCCACAGAAGCTAGCCCTTAACAAGATGCTTCTTTCTGCAGCAAAGACGAAGAGACACRGCCAAGCGCGCGTGCAGCAAGGTCTGTAGGAATATTGCACAGGGCTGCACGCAGATGGCTTTAGTCAGAGAGCTATTTCACGCTGCTCTCTTAAATCGAGAGGCATGCAAAAGCAGGCAAGAGCTTGTGCTTTTACGACTGCTACGTGAATCTGACTCCTCTTACTGCAACGAAATCAAGTGCTGTGACAAGGCAACACTCTACTAAAAATAAGGATCGTGCAAGAGGCACTACCATCAGAAAGGTGGGTGTCTTCTGATGCTAGAATAAGCCTCCTTTAAAACACATTATTTCAAGAGAGCTTGCAGATTTCAACATCACTCCATGCAAGAACTATGATCTTCAGTATTTTTTTTCTGCCAAGATTTTTTCAAATTTTTTAAAGGAAAACTTTACCCTAAATGCCATATTTCTAACCTTTGCACATTTATTCCCTGCTCCAGAAGTCTGTCATCACGATCCTTCTAGATGTATTCTCAAACCATTTAAACATTTGGGAATACATCCCGTACTGGGGGAAAGCAGAGCACAACTGGTCCCTTTATAGACAGCTGGGAAGTGGAGAAAGCCCTGGAGGAGCCATTTGGACACCGAAGAGCAGGTCAGGGAGACGAACACCTCCTCCTTCTCAACTCCCAGTGGAAGCCGAGTGCTTAGTTTTCCACAGCAACTTTGAAATGATCCAAATTCTAGAATTTGTATGGTGGCTTTGAGAAGTGAAAGCTGTTTGTACAAGGAGGGAAATAAGAATTTTAGCTCCTACCAATGTAAGAACATTTAAATCAGTAACTGTGGTTAATGTGAGTAATCAAATGCTTCGAGACCTCGTGTTACAGAATATTGCTACGAAATTTGAGGGCACAGGCAAGCAAAGGGTAGGAAGACTGAATGCTAATAAAAAGATCTCCAGTTCCAATACATAAATAGTTGATGTCCTGAATACCACTACACTATGACAGTAAAAACAACCAGTCTCTTTTTGCCTTTTCCCTGTTAGCGATAACTATAAATGTCATCAACAGTACCAGCAGGAACTCTCCACAGAGGGTAGGATGTGAGGAAATAAAATGCTTGCTTGTTTTAGAAACCATTAAATTTGCCATTTCCACTGAACTCCTACAGTCATTGCTTCCCGAGATGTTCATCATGGACTCAAAAAATAAAAGGCTATCCTAACAGAAAGAAAAACTGCCCCTGCAGTGTGGAGGAGTGCTGAGAGTCCTGCCTGACTCGTCCAGGGGATCACCACACCACTGCAGATGAGGCCAAGATCCCATGGTCAAGAGAAATTCGGAAACTGAAGACTAAGCCCTCTGTCCTCCACCAAAAAGTACAGAAYGATTTCACAGGAAAGAGCTCAGGGCCCCACGGTCAGAAGGACACTGCTCTCAAATTCCCATGAAAAAWCTCTCTGCTGTGTCTAGAGGCCTAAGAGGAATAAACATCTTTTTGGAAAATCTGCTATTTTCTATCATCAGGTAGATAGTCAGCATCACTGAATTCAGACTTCACATTTTTAGAGACTTAYATTTTATCAGATAAAGTTTATAAAAGCCTTTAAATTTAACTTACAAGCCTGCATAGAACTGGAAGTCAACGGGACACTGAAGTAAAGTAACAGAAATGCTTGTGATAGTTCAGCTAGTCTTCTTTAGGATTGTGGGACTGAACAAATCAACTAAGTGCAAGAGATGTACAGTTCAAAACCAGTTCTAGCAAATGCCTTTTCCAGGCCAAGACCACTGTCACAAACACGACAGCACTCAAAAGAGGCCTGCAGGGGTAACGTGAGAAAAATCAGATGCCCTCAACTTTTTCAAATTGAAACAAAAAACATTTTAATTGTAATTTTGTTGCAATTGTATGGTGTTTTTCCCTAAAATCCCACAAGTATGGATATTTACAATGTAATAGAGCAATATCCAGACTACTTTGAAATGCCTTAGTACAGGATGGGGAGACAGGGCACAGTGGGGCTCCGGGAACAGAGCATGCTGCAGATGCAGCCTAGTTGCCACGGTAGGCTGGTTTCTCACACCTTTCCACTCTGGCCTCTGCTCTTACACTGCCCCACAGTCTCAGCTACAGATGTACCCACAGGGAGCCATTACTTGTGAGCCTGTAATTACCCACATCTAGAAAAACCAGATCTGCGAATGGGCTGCCAAGGTTTGAACATAATTTTAAAAGATAGCAATGCCACATAAAAGCAGACCAGCATATCCATGAAAAGCACATCTTTATAAATGCTAGGTATCCAGATCCAACTAATGCATGCCTTCACTCCGCAGGTTAAAAAATAAAAATAATAATAATAATCAGTTGAGCTGTCTCATACACCCTAGCTTCTGATACATTGTCAAGTTGACAAAGATTGCTTGTTAATATAAAACAGCAGTATAGCAAGAGCAAGATCCAGCTTCTCACAGGGTGTTGTTTTCTAACTCTGTTGCAGTGAATTTCTGGAAGAGAACAAATCAAGAGCAGTGCTAATAGAAAGCTGCTTCCTTCCCTGCGCTTGGTGGATACTACCAAATACATTTTGTTCTAAAGGTCAGAGTCTGTCATGGGAATGCTAACGTCTTCACAGTCTTTGAAGCAGTGATTTAGGTTCATCTGCAGAAAATATTTCAGAAATAGTGGTCAAGAATGAGATTTGCCAGCTAATAATAAAACCCCATAGCTGACAGGCTGCACATCTCAGCATCTGTATGTTCTGAAGGCAGGGGGAGGCAGAGACATAAGCAAACGCAGGCACAGCACCAACTGTCCATAGCCACTGTGAGCACAGGATGGCTGCAAACAGCAGACTTACATTTATTACCACTGCTCTGAGCAGGGGCCAACACCTCGCGGGGAACCAGCATCTACTCCATACCTGCAGTGAGCCAGGTGGAAGGCGATGGACGGAAAGCTCCTTGAGCAGAAAACGCCTTGCCGAGTCAACCAGAGGCTGGATTCACATGCCTTGCAACATGCCCACAGCATTTTGGGAGATTTTATTGATGTGTCTGTTCTGGAGGGATTATCAAGTCTGCTGGCAGCAGATGCTAATCAGGGCACAACACCTCGTAAAGCAGGAAAGTAACTAGTGTTGCATTACATTAGGAGCTGCTRGCTAAGTTCATATTTCAGGGCTTCTAAAAGACAGGAACATGCAGTAATCTATCGGAAAACAAAGAGCTGGGTGAGTTAGGTGGGCAACAGCACTAAATAAAGCAAAGATTTCTGCAGAAATGTGTAAGCAGAGCTGCAGTTAACACGRGACTATGAAGAAGCAGAGGACACAGCAACTGAAAAACCCAGCTGCACTGAAAGGGAGAAAAGCAAAGCAAACATCTGCTGTAGGACTGTTTAAATAGACACTACTGACACTTCAAAACGAGGCAAGTTTTCTATAAACAGAATATTAAAGGCCTCTGTATGGTCCATTCTACTTTACCACCCACTTTTAAGAAGTTGGATAGAATTTCCAAATCCATCTTCACAATTTATACACCATTCAGGAGTGTTAGGAGAATCTGCCTAATTCACCTAGACGGTCTTGACAAATCTCAACTAGCGTGTTTAAATGTTTAGTGAGGAAAGGTTTTCCACAGATGTAATATCTTCTAGTAGACCAACTGATACAAACAAGGAGAGTGTGTGTGTGTGTGCATACGCCTGTGTGAAGAGACCAACATGCTCTCAGCATCTAAGCCTTCTTCTCAAGCCTGAAGATGGGCTGTGTGCCTGAAAACGTTCCTGCTCAGACTAAATAATATCAGAAAAATTAGAAAGCTTGGCTCCTCCTAAAACTTTGCTTCATTTATATCTTTAAACTATCATGGCTACAGTGTTATTTCATTACATGATGAATACACCTCTGGACAGCACATTTGAATGCACTAAAAGGTTTACAAATCTTTTTTTATACAATGAGAAAACTTAAATCCATGTATGGGGAACATACAGCGTCACCTCTCACCAGCTTTGGCTCCCTGCCCCATGGGGTGGTGTCAATCTCACCATCATTCGCCAGCAGGCAGGAGACTTGATGTGTCCCACATCTGAAACTGTTAACATGTTGGACTGCTGACTGCTACTCAGGTAAGTAACATTACTGCCAGCAAACACAGAAGACTCCTTCGGATGTTGTTCAACAGCTTCACAGCAAGAATCATTTCTTATTTTACCTTGTAGATATGTAGGTTAGGGGAAAGCAGAACCTACAGAAGCTTGTCAACACGCGCGTGATGTACTGGGACATCCAGCTCTCCCCAAAGAATGAAAGAGGGAATGCAAAAAAGTCATTTGCTCTGTGAGGCATGTGATTTCAATATAACGCACACTTCAGTCTGTAATTCTTTACTGCAGCTGGGGACTGAAGAACAGAGAGCTGTGCTGCAGAACCTTCACGTAACGCGTACGTCAGGACCACAAGGTGTGCTCGAGGCAGCATGAACTTCTCAGCTGGCAACCTGGCTGTCTGAATGAACCATTTTGTGTATAATGAATAGCCTTTGAAAAGAGCTATGTCTGGTCACTGGAGACATTGGAATTACTGTAAGCTAATCACCACCAAGATGAGCTAGTGGCCATCCTGCAAGCTGCACAAGGATATTGCTAGGCACAGGAAAYGCGCAAATTCCCAACACAAGGCCCTTATTCAGAAACAGGTGACCGCATATCAGAGTTATTTTTGTGAAACAAAGAGCGATGTAGTCAGCCCAAAGCCATATCTCAAACTACCTACACATCAAATCCCTAACATACCTGCAGCTACCCTAGWTAAACATAATTTTTAATAATTTGATATGTTCTGGTAAGGATGTACGTTACTGTCCCCACCAAAGACATGCTCCACTRGCAGGAATACAGATATACCCTCCTGACCAATTACTCCTAGGATTTGGTCACCTTACCCAAGAAAACCAAGATCAGGTATTGTCAGGAGTTACTTTCCAGCAGTGAGGCACAGCTGGACAGCTCAAGCGACAAATTGAAGAGGGAGAGAAAAGAACATCGCCACTCTGGCAGCAGGACTCCGCTATTTCTCAGACGAAGAAGCAAAGTCCACAGCAAGCTACAGCTGACAGACACAGAAAGAAACCGAGCACAGCGCCCATCCTTGTGTCTGGTCTCACGCCCATGCAGTTCTCAGAAGAGAGTCTGATCTCTCTGCCAAGCAGCCGCCTTCKCTTCCAAGCCCCGACGAGAGGCTGCCCAGCGTGGCAGCGACGGTTAGGCACTTCGCCTGGTCCTGTGCCACACGGAGCCTGCAAGGAAAGGAGGAGCGCTGCTGTCCTTGCAAAAGAGCAGGGCTGTGACAGACTGACTCGAGGAAGTAACACCTCTGAAGGTACACAGCCCCTGGGCAGCCCTGAACTCAGAGGGTCCCTCCTGGCATATTCACATACCCCTTTCAGAAGGATCTGAATAGCAACAACTAATACCACTACAAATGCATGCCAGACAGAGACGACCCGCACTAAGACTCATTACTATTAGATCCTTGCAAGGGAACYGTAAATAAAAAGCTGCACTATTCTGAACAGCAATTTTCCCCACCCTGCTCTTGAAAAAGGAAGCAAAACCAAGCCCAAATATGAGCATATACTGGCTGATCTAGTACCTTAAATGAGAGAGGATTCAATTTTGCATTTGACATGAATTGTAACATTATAATAAATTCAACTACATTTCTCTGCTACACCTCCCAGTAAAAAACCCTTAACTAGATGCCAGAGGTGTTTTGGGATGTGATTAACAGCAGAGACAAGAGTCTTTGAAACTCACACCCTGAAGGGACCTCTGTGCAGACACCCAGTTACGTGCATTTCTATTTGGAGAGTTCTTCCCTGATCGGTGTCTGGAATAATTAGAAATTTTTATAGTACATAAAACTTCTGGGATGAATTTAAATGATTATGCCCAGCATCTTATGAACAGTCCTTACAGACAGGAAAACTAAAAGACAAGGTCAAAAGTCCAAAAGAGGTTCTAGACATGGTTTTGCCAGAACCGCAAAATTCTTGTATGACCCACAGAGCCTCAGTCTGGCCCTAAAATGGAGAATTACCTCATGGGGAAGAACAGAGGCTCAGTTCACTGAGGTTTGCAAAGAGCTTGTAACTCTTCATGCTAAAGGCAAGAGAAGTATGTGCACGGGGTTCCAGACAGGAGACACTCAGGAATTAAGCAGGAATATGAAGCAGTGTGAGTACTGCCATGCTGCTAATCACAGAGGTTTTAAGAATAATGTACCTGTTTTATCCTGCTGAACTCCAAATAAAGGTTGCAGTTTAGGCCAGGTCAAAGAATAAGCAGTCTTTAACCCACCACAAGCAAGGCCTTTGGAGTGGAAAYTTAGCAGACAACATTCCCTTAAAAAACAGAAATCCAGGAGTTATCACCTGAGCAGACAGTGGACACAGCATTAAAGGTCAGGTCCCATACTCTCCAGATTGTCACTGCTACATCAGGACACTTCTAGACCTGGCACTGACACAGATTACGAAATCACAGCGCATTTCCCGGGTGAGATATGCTTCACCTCATTCGAGCTGTCATGAACCTGAAGCTACACATCTGATTACTGTACACAAATATCTTGGGCAGCCAGAAAAAGAAATGCGTTTCTCAAAGGATCTAAATATGATTGATGACAACTTTTTCCATAAAATGGAATGAAGGTCGTCATCAAAACACATATGGGCATTTGGACAGTACGAGGAACTGCCCTCCTCGTATCTAAGCCAGGTGCAGGTGCTCGCAGGGTCAGGCAGAGCTGTCTCTGAGCAGGCCCGCTCTGCCGGGAAGTGCCTCCAGCTCACGTGGGAGTGAGGCAGAGCAGTCGGAAATGCCTGTTGTCAAAAAGAAAAGGCCTATTTCATTGTAACGTAGGCAGGACCTGAGATCACGCACTGGAGTCAGAGAAGGGTGAAATCAAAAAAAAAGGGGAGGAGGGAAGAAGCAAACTTGTCAAAAGATACTTTATTACCATGGAGTCAGAGCCAACTGTATAACAAGGGTTTGTATGAAGCAGACAGCTTTGCCAGACAGCTGTGAGAACTTCACACTTGACAAGCAACCAATCTCGGCTCTAATCACCACCTCCAGTGTTACTCCAAGAAAGATTTGCTCAAAAATCTGCAACTTAGAAGACAATTCTGCTTATAATTTATAGTCTTGGGATAGYTAAAAGCTCTCTTGTCCTACACGAGAACCCATCAGGCTTGGCGCAACATAAGCGTGGAGCAAAAAGCAAAAATGAAAAAGAACCCAACCTCTCTCTGATCCCCCAAGGTTCATAACGCAAGAGGAAGCAAAAGGTGAGGTAGTACCTCAGCATCTTTGGGCAGTGGTGTCTGTAAGATACGTCTGCAAAGTAAATACAGAGGAAATGGGGATACTGATAAGACTGATAATAAACAGATGATATCTAATTGAGGAAATACAGCTCCTTCCTCCCAGTCTTATCCTTTTATGTGCTGGTCTTGCAGACTGAATAAGTTAAACGCACACCCCATCCACAGCACCGTTGCATCCAAATAGGCAGCCCAGATGAAGGGCAATGACTTCTCTCAGCTTGATCCTACAGAGAGGTTTTTGTGCACTTGCTTTCACCAAACCACCCACTGGAACAATTACTTGCAGTAGTGGAAGTCTAAGGATGGAGTGGGGAAAAAAGATCCATGYCAGGAAACACACTTTAGTTTTTATTGCTCTACAAAGCAGATCACCCCTTATTGCCCTAAGCATTTCATTTGTRGCAAATATTAAGAGGGGAAGATGTCACATCATATTGGTGCATGTTCTTAGATAGTTTTGTATGCTGAAAGTTTAGCAATCCTATCAGTTTTAATCACAACTGTGGTGAAAGGTAATGTATTTGCCCATTATGGTCTACAGCAAGGAAATATTTATGGAATGAGCTGCATGCTAGTATGCCTTCCTTTCCAGCAGTTAAATGAGGCTTCTGAGAGCCCTCTCTAACGTTTCGTTGCATGAGCCTTCATGCTCTAGTTTAGGATTAAACTGTCATAGGGGGATTTACTCATTCAACTAAATGTTTGCTTTCTGAGAGAGAAATTCCAGTTGTCTGCTCCTCAGCTCTATCTAGCCATCACTACAAGCCAAATTCCCTTTTCAGGGGAACTGAAACTGAAAGGTCTCCTGAACGCCTGGCCTTTTTTTTAAAAAAAAAAAAAGGGGGGGGGGGAAGAGGCAAAAATAAAAGTTCATTTTTCACATGAAAAATCAGCTGAGACAACACAACAATAACAAAAAAAATGAAGAAAACATTCAGAGAAAGAATACAAATCTTCCTAAAAATATTCAGCAGTCCCTTCTGCTCAGCCCTTACTCCTTCCAGCTTCCAGTTTACTCAAACACACAAACTTGTCAAAGTCTGACGTGCAGAAGGGACTGTTGCAGGCCTGCCTTTTGTCTGCTGTCCAAACTTGTTCGATCCTTTGAGTAGCTGCAGAATGGAAATGAGGCAACAGCCTTAGTCGCACAACCTTCACCGCCCCGGGCAGATGAACACCCGTAAAGCTCAGGAAGTCAAACTCCATCTCAATTGAGCTAATCAGATCAGCAATTATTTTCCCTAGTTTCGTCATGTTCAAGCATAAACACGCWTATCTTTGTACTTAAGATACGCAGAAGGCAAAGCACTACTGCAAAAATCCTCCCCCCTGCTCATGTCTGATTCTGTTGCAGGAGTTATAATCCTTCAAAGAAAGAAGGTTAAGAACAAGGAGTAACTTCATGTTGTCCTTAAAACTCCAGCATTTTGAAAAGTCTATGCAATTGCAAGTATTTGTAAAGCTTGTTTCTGTTTAACTCTTTATAAGACAAAGAAATACAATTTATATAAAGCTTCAGACAAAAAAAACTCAACACTATTATCAAGCCAATACTATGAAAATACCACATTCCAACCACAAAAATTATTATTAACAACAAATTTTTAGAAAATGCCTCCCAAACTACTCATTTTTCAAAACTGTTTTTTACGAAAAGAGCCTGCATTTTAAATATTTGCTTCTGTGGCACCAATTTAACACATACGAAGAATTTCCAAATCCTTCCCTTTTTCCACACCAGAAACAAAACAAAAAACACAACACAAGCACAATGAACGCTGCCAGGTCAGTCCTGGAGTGAACACTAGTCAATCTTTTCCAGAAATGCTTGTAGTTTTACAGACAAGATAAGATGCTTTGATTGGTAGCAGAGAGTGAAAGGCATTGCACACAGACATGTTTCTTACTTTCAGAAATAAGTGACATCCAAACATCCATAAAATTCTTAGAGAATCTGTAACTCCTACACAAATGCTTGAGCCACAAAAGCTGTCACTTTTGTCAAAGGCCTGATTAAAATCAAGCTGTTGATTTTAAACTAAATACTGACAAATACAAATTCATACCAAAGAAATCACTTTCTGAACAAACACAAATTTCAGGGAGTCAAGCATTGCACCTTTCTGCCTATGCCTGCATTTAAGGTGTACTTCGTTTTAACGAGCCACCACTTCAGCTTCTTCAGATTGGTTCCGTAATTGGGGTTCATCTCACGCCTTTGGACAACTGCTGCAGTGGGGACATGTCACCCAGGGACAGTTTTATGATCGGCATGAGCCTACTTAAGACGCAGAGGCAGGAACAAGCGTCAGGGAATGGAGGGAAGGAGCAGGCCCAAGGTCTTGGGTTGGCCTCAGGCACTCATGGAAGTACATCACCTGCCCAAGCGCCGAGCGGAGAAGGCAAACACTGCTCAACCTCAGCATCGCCGGTGCTGCTGTCGTCCTGGATTCATCCACTGACTTGTCTCTGCAGGGGATTGACTGTGCTAAGTAACTCCAAAAGCTGTTCAGGAAATCATACAGATGACTTCGTTTTTCTATTAAGATACAGTTCAGATTTTTCCCTCCCCATACATAGGGTGTGCCAAGCCCCTGCCGCTGGTAGGCCAAGCAGCTCAACTGAGAAGACACAAAAGCAAGCGCCTGTGCTTCTGCTGGGCTGCTGGTGCCCGGCCCTCGCTCCCTGGCACCCTGCAGTCCGCCGCGGTGCGCCCAGCTGCCCGGGGCTGTTGTGCCTGGCCCTGCCTCGGGCAGAAACGTCCTGGCAGTTCGTACAGCCTTGTCTTTATGACAAACATGGAGAGGTTTTCTACAGGAGGAAGAAGAAAGAAGTCTGACAAAAATGTGAAGGGCCAGAAAGCCTGACACATCATGATTATTGATCACCGTAAAAAAGATCGATCTAGACACTGTCCTTAAACAACTAAACATCAGCTGAAAAAAGCAGATGTGCTTCTCCTTCTCTCCCACCTGCCCCAGGCCAAATTTCTTTATGAAAGGATATTAACTCATTAGATTAAAAAGGCTTTTGGCTTCAYGTTGCATTGTTCAGATGTTCCCCTACCACCACGTTGCCCTTTGCAGTGCTGGAAAGGCCAGGGCAGATTTAAAGAGAAGGAAGAGTAAAGAAACAAGACAAGGCATTCTAATTAAAAGCAATCCAGCTCCATCTCTAAATTGAAAGTTCAACTGACAACAAGATTTAACTCCCCATCTGGCTGAGGAAGTTTATCACAGAACACTTAAGGTTCCCAGGACATGGAAGAAGTAAAGTGCAAAATATACCAGTGAAAATCTAGAGAAAGCATGCACTCAGCAAATCTGCTACTGGCTCTGCGCAAGCAGGCAGAATATTGCTTGCAAAATCTGCCTAAGTCCAGCGAGAAAAACGTTAAGACTCTCAGAGCCCGATGATATGGCGAGCGACCTTAGCACTTCTTAAGAAAGGAGGGTCAATTTTGTCTGTTTTCTCCAGGTAGTCTTTTCTCTCAAAGCAAACAAAAACCACAACCATCGACATTTCTGAAATGCTTACACAGTGCTTGAGATTTATGTAACCAGAATACACATATTTGGATGTCAACTTCTTTTCTCAATAACGAAAAAGTAATTCTACATCATGACAGTTCATTAATCACTTCCTTCAAATACAAAGCACTAACCTTTAATAAAGGGTTTTCATATACCAATAGAAATAACTGAACCTGGATTAAGCAAAGTGAAAGGAAACGCTTCAGATATAGCCCTCTCCCACCAGCAATTAAAGAGGCTCTTCACGGAAAAGCTGCCCTTTACAATGTTTGCCCTACTTAGCATTAGCTTTCGATTAGTAAGAGGTAATGCTCCAGAGGATGATAGGAATCTAAAGAAAAATATTAACAGGTAGAGAGAAGAGTTTGAGGGCTGTTAAATGAGCTGACAAGATCCTCGAGGAGGCATAACAGGAGGAAAATGGGATAAGGTAAACCAAATATTACTTCTCCATGCAAAGCACAAAGGTGAAGCAATGCAAATCTCTTCCACCAAAAAGAGAAAGGCAAAAGTCATTTGACTACAGGGCAAGATTAAAAAGCACCAGCACTTCAACTCTGTACAGAAAAGGGTACATGGGAAAAGATGATTAGCATCACCAGGACTGAGGGCAGCAGTAACATTCTTAAAGAGCAATGCTCTCTAAAACCTCAACATTACAAACAGTTTGAAAAGAAGAGTGATGCAAATCCATCTGGGGGAGGGAAAGCTCTGGAGAGAGGCCCATCACTTTTAAATAAAGAGGAAGAAAGAGGTGACACCACGCTGGTAAATCTTTTGCTTGCTGTTCTCACAAAAGAGAGAARCAGTGTTGGAAAAAAAGGGTCAGAGCAACAGTTAATGTATTTCGACTCGTTTCATCCCGTTGACGCAGTGAAACCAGATGACATGTATCCAGAGTTTACAAGCCAGCTGGCAAATGATTTGGACAATTCAGTAAGACAGAGGCGGCACCAGAAGGAACTTAAGAAAATAAACATATAGCAGCCATCCTGTGTCAGATGAAAGGCCCACCTGGCTAACATCTTGTCTGACAGTGGGCAGTTGCAAATTCCTGCAGAAGAGTCCAAGCGATGGGGCAGATGCAAAACGGGCCTTCCCTTCACACCGCTTCCCAGCTTGGAGCAGACGGCAGTCTACGGATTTCCTGAGCTGGAGACTGCATTTGGGCCATTACGTTTAATAGCCCCTGACAGACCTTCCCTCAAACGGAGGGCTGCGCTGCTCTTACATCTTACAACGCGATCGAGAAAGCAGGGGCAATTTGATCACCAGTGCTGCGAGAAAGGCGGTTGCTTTGGGATATATTAATAGCATCCCYACTTTCAGGGCCAGGCAGTTAGACCCATGTGTTCGACAGCAATATTGCACCCTGTGCAGATGGTCCTGCCAGAAAGTTGGTTGTAAAACTACAAAAAAAATAGTTAGGGAAAAAATCCAATACGGCAATGTACGGCAGAATGTGGACAGACGGACAAAGGAAAGAGTAATGTCATTAGTTAGAAAGCAGCCAAGGGATGATCTAGTAAAATGTTTACATATATTTGTATAGCAGTAACCTAGAAAAGAAGGGCCTGGTTAAAAGTGTAAATAAGGTATTAKTCTCTGTTTCTAAACAAAGGCATTATTCGGTTATGACTTAAAGGGAAAAAAGAGACCTCCCAAATGAACAGAGAAAAGAGACACTAAAAAGGTGATTGAGATGCGCAAAAACACCTAGACCATGGCACTTAAAAGACTAGCAAAGAGGAAGTCTCTCAGCCTCCCTTGAGATTTCAAGGCAGAGGAAAGGTAAAGATCATCTACCTCATCTCAAGTCACATTCTCTTTTCTGTTACATAAGCAGACATTCTGCCTCATTCCATTTAGAAAATTTCCATTTTATTGCCTAATTATTTTTATGTTACCTTTTCTACCTGTAGGTCAAAGTCCGTATCAGATGCCTTTACAAACACTTCAGTAGGATGATATTTCTGAAATCACAAATGCTTCTTGCAGTGAAGAACCAAGGTTACTACACGTCATTATTTGCATGTCTGAATTAATGCATGGCAAACAATGCAGAAAAAACTCAACGTTTTAAATCTAAGGGCAGGAAAGTATTCCTTCAAGCTACAGTTATCTTAGAGACTTTAATGTTATTATGTCGCTTTCATAGATTAACTTTATATACACACAGTGGCTTTATGTATGTAAGAACACTTTTCCCATCTGCAATTTATCATTCCTTTTCCCCCTACTTCATTTAATCTCCAAACACCAAATCTAGTATTCTAATAATATTATGGCAGTGCTAGTCTCTTCCATGTCAACGGAAAGAGCAGACAAAACAGGTAATTCAATCCATAATAAAAATGCCTCTCCCACCTCTCCAAACACAACACTTACTTACCCCTTAAGTTCCTATTTCTTTCCAAGCTGCAGTATACCCAAGAAGCTATTGACATTTGCAATCACAGTAGATTTTATATANAAAAAAAAAAAAAGAAGAAAAAAAAAAGCAAACAAGCTAACAAAAGCAACCATCAGACATTTTACAGCTGGACACCCCTATTTAGAAAGGGCCTTACTCATTTCAAAGGGAGATTCCTAGCTAGTGGAACAGTCATTACTGGAGTCTACTCTTGCAAAAGCCCTAGATGCTAAGCTTTAAAGTCATGCCAGTCTTCTGTATAGAATAGCTATTTTGGATAATTACAGAAGTTATAATAATGCCTTTGGAATCTCACGAAGTTGAGCTGATTACAACTAAGTCATGTAGTTTTGCAGGCAGGTTTTGGAAAAGGAACTCTGAATTTTGTTTTAATAAAATACTAAACACAAATATCCTCTAGACTTTATTATTTTCTTGTATGATATAATGGCCACAGACAACATTTTTAAGTCCAATATTCAGCTGATGTAAATCAGCATAGCTTTCCTACCTGATCAAGTACATCTATTTACATTAGAGGGGAATTTAGCCCTCTGCCAAGTCATGTTTGGAAGTAAACTATTAACTCATCTGTATTTTAATTTTAGTGTTAAGTAAAAAGAACAACAACAAAAAAAGAAAACTTAAATCTCTGCTGACACATCAGCATTTGCTTTTTTGAACTGAACTCTCTATTACACCAGCATTTATTTCTTATTATGTACTGGATAYATCCAATACAGTTCAAGTCAAATCTATTTCGCTGGTAAGGAAAAGTGGCAGCACAGGCAAGTATAAGAGCAATACTTCCACACGCGTTTCTGAAAAGCAGCTCAAGGACCGCAAATGCACCTGCACATAAGGAGCACTGTCCCTGTGTGTTCCTGCATGGGCATTTGGGGCTGTTACGTGAACTTTCAGGTGCTCACGCAAATGCCCAGATGCTCCTATAAGCGCTTTCCAGAGATGAGAAGACTTGCTCTGTTCCTGGAATGGAAAAGGGAGGGAGTGTTCTGTTCTTCAAATAGGCAAAAAACAGGGACAGCCAGCAAGAAATAAAAACAGGTCTGAAATATGACAAAATACTAAAAGCTTGTTAGCTACTGTGCACCTTGGTTTTCACTGTCATGTTTAGTACAGCCTCCACATTTTCAAGTTCCTTCTGTTAAACAGGCATGATTAATTCCCTTTCAGGTTTCCAAGCCCGCCTCTGCTTAGAAGCCAATTTAGCAATTAAATTAATCGTCAAATAGTTCTTGCCAGAGAATAAAAAGGGAGTTTCACCTAGCCTGGGCAAAATGCAATTCCCAAAGGATTTGAGAAGTTAATGAGTGGAACAGTTACAAAAAATACAAAAACTGGCAACTCAGACAGCCAAAAAAGAGACAGGAAGTGACAAATTTAAGAAAATACCTCTAAAGTAGAGGAAATGAGTCGTCCTTTAAGAAGAAGAAGAAATTATCCATATAAAGCACATAAAACAGAGTATTCTTTGTAGACTTGACTGAAGACAGAAAGAAAGAAAGAAAAAGATTAAAAAACCTCCACATCCTGAACAGCATTAAAAGCTAGACAGATTCGATGGTTAGCCTCATCCATTTCAGATGGAAATCTGAACAATTTGAAAAGCAATGGCCAAAAATCTGTTAAAAAAAAAAAAGATGAAAAAGAAAAAGAGAAAGGACACACAGACAAAACACACACCAAAAAGACTCCCCCACTAATGGCTGTCACAGGAGCGACTCAAGCCGGTAAGTGGACACACAACTTCTTGCTTTCAGCAACCCATCTGGACCCAAGACACACTGGCAGCTACTCAAAATGCTCCCCCAGCAGCTGAAGATGGTCTCTCCAGCTCAAGGAGAACATATGCTCTCAGTAGCACCATCACTGCGGAAGAGGGACTCCTTGGACGAGACCCTTTCCTGCTCATCTGAGAATGGTGAAGGGCTGACGCACACCAGGAAAGAACCGTGGCTGAAAGCGAGAACTCCTGTGTTGTGCCAACTTCATGCATTACCAGGAACGATCCTAAAGGTGATACAGTTGAACAGATACCAGGAATTTTTTTAAAAATACAATTTTTTTACATRCAGAAAATACTGACAGGTGTCAACTCCGCTCTGGGAGGATCCAGAGGCAATGCCGAGTCTGGCACACATTGTGCTTCTAATACACGCAGTCAGATTGGTMCCTGGAAAGCTGGGCACTGGGTCAAATTTGGTCCAGCTGAGACGGAGTAAACGCACACGCTCCTGTTGGGACAGATCTGGTGAGAACAGCCATGTGCTGAGTTTCTACCAGGATGAGTTTCTCCCCAGCTGAGAATTTCTTTGGAGAGCTACAGACCAGAGGTCTAAGCTGTAGCAAAGGAGTACTACATGCAACTTGGGGAGTATATAATGATACCACTTTATCACAGGCATGATAGCCAGTTTCTAATCTCAAGACACCAAGAATTCCTTGGGTGTATCCACTGAGTTCAAGGATACCCCAAACAGCAAATCTGGGAAGGGTGCACGCAGCAATGGTGAGAAAGGCATTGCAAGGGTGTCAAGTGGCATAGTCAGCTTAGAAACAAAGCTCCAAAGTGAGTACAGCTTTCATTATGCAAAATTAAGTTTTCCTTTAATATACATATTTTTTAAATCAGTTACTATAATGCAGTAAGTGTCACATAGAGGAGCTTTATCTACCGCCTGAGTTCAACTCCCTTACGTAGCAAGTTTAATCTCAGAGATCATGTGTTCATCCCTACAAAAGAACATTCATTGTCCAGACATGTTCGGCAAGGTTTTGCCCAGAGGGGATAGGAAAAAAAAGGGGGAGGGGGATGAGAAAAAAGAGAAAAAGAGGGAGAGAGAGACAGAGATTCCTTCACTCCATTTTAGGACTGTGAAAGGTATTTACTACAACATTTCTGCAGAGCTAAAACGTTCTCTTTCATTATGCAGTTGTCATTAAATATAAATTTACCTGGACCTGATTCTTTACTTTCAGAATGATTTAAAACCTCTTTCATTAGCTAGAGAAATTAGACCAATTAATAAACCTGAAATCCCTCTGCCACGAGGATTTCCCCTGAAAGGGCTTTAACAGCAAATTTAGCATTAAACCGCTTTGAGCAAGCTCAAAGACGGGTTTCCTCTGCTTATCACGGCAGCAGCAGTTGCCCTGAGTATCAAGGCCTGCTGCTGCRATCCATCACCCATCACAGACTAACCGACATGATAAAACGTGCGCTCGTGAGGGGACTCTGCAGTCCGGCCAAACAAAGCCCACTTCATCTCGCATTTCCTAGAAATCAGCTAGAGGGGAAAAAKAAACAACCCCCTCCCCAGCCCATATCCTGGCTGTATCGCTGTCCCTATTGAGCTCTGGGAAGACAGAGCCACCGCACAGTGCTGGCCGGGTAACGCTGGCAGCTCCTCCACGAAGCAGAGCTGCCTGCCCAACCTTTGGGACAACAGCCTAGTTGTGGCCACTCTGTCTGTACTTCGTCCAAAGGTACTGTTCTAATCACTTGTTTATTTATTACCRTTACCTGGAGACATTGCCAAACAGCTTCCTCCAACAGCTTGCAGGATAGATGAGATTTTCAGTAAACCTATACCCATCAAGATGGCAAAAGCCATTTTTATTGCAATGTGAGAATACAGTTTAGATAAGCTCCCACTCCACAGATCCGCCTCACCTCACCTCACCTCACCTCACCTCATTTCTGCCTTCAGCTTGGATGGCTCCAGGTCTAAGGAGCTCCTCGGCAGAAGACAGGGGAGGACAGCTCAAAGAACTTCTCCCCAGGGCTGGGCACTGCACACCCGGCAGCCATGCCAGCTGTGCGGGCCGAGGTGCAGAGGCAGCGGCGCAAGCCCGGGGGTTGGACTTGGGGCTCTGCATCTGTTTTGGTATACAGAGGACCAGTCTCAGGACACCTATGGCAGGTAACAATATCCACTATTTGCTACCTAATCTGAGGAGAAGTCCTGAAGTAAGGTGTGCACTAGGGGTTCACTGAATAGAGGTGTTGCACATTCATGAAGGACTCCTCCCTTCAGGGAGCAGGAGTGCATGTATATACACCACTCACAGACATGCCAATCCCCAATTATTTTAACATTTCCTCATAAAGAGAAGATGAAGAAACAAATATAGTGATATATTATCTCCCCAGACCRTAATCCCCTTAAATTTGCTGTGGTTTGGACAAGTAGGCATTACCCAGCAGGTATGTCCTGTGCACTGCTAGCTTTGTTTCGAAATGCAAAATCCCCAGCTGGTCCTATCGCAATTCTCCTTTAGGCCCTGACATTTCAATATACATTTAGATCTTATAAATTTCTTATTTTGATTAACAACACATGGCAGTGAATGTCCCAGGCTATGTTGCACAAGAAGAATACTTCTCAGTTTTGAGCTTCAATGGAAGTGACAGGAGGGTGGGGAGCGAAGGCGTGTTTGGCCACAAGACACACATCCTCCTTCTTGACCTTTTAGAAGACAGGTGTGACATTTGCAGCTTGGAAGGCTTGCCAACCCAGTCTGCTCAACTGGTACATTTTAGTCACCGCTCTCAAAGACTAAGAGGCAACTGCCAAGAGGTGGTACTATCATGAAGATGTAGGACAGGAGTTGCCAGCCTTGCCAGTTCTAAAAGCCACATACAAATATCTTCCCATGGCTGCCACAAGGTGAAGAGGGAAACAAGACAGATGAGAGCTGATGGAGACAAAAAGCAGCCAGCTTAGAGTAGGCAGTCAGGAAGCTGTCCTACGACACAAAGACATTCTCTCTTTATCAAGCAACTTGTCTAAATTGAATGTTTCCTATTAAAATGTCATTAAAAATGTCTACATCTACTCTTGCACACTTCCTGCTCTCACGATACTGCATGGACTCCAGCCATTTACTGAGCCTCTCTGTAAATCTTTTGGCACTTGAGCTTTCCAAAGTAAAGGCCAGCAACACTCAGCCCTTTACTTCTCCTGCGCGACACACAGGCTCCCAGCAGGGACACAGCCAACCTTAAGGAATTACAGACCTCTGTGCCACAGCGGGTCAAACACGGAGGGGGCTCAGTGCACATTGTCATTCTGTCGCCTCTCAGCAAGTTAAAAACAACCCCAATTGGATCATACATGTCACCTCAACTACAGCACCACAGGCCAACACAGKCACTACCCATCAAGGATATGACTCCAGCAACTTCCCTGGCAGGATACTCTCAAATCCACTGGGTAACCGGATCTAAGAAGAATGGACAATTCCATGGTTTGTGTGAAGCGTTATGGAAGACACAGGTTGAATGTTAATCAGAAAGAAAGAACTACTGATCATCAACATATCAATGGGCTCAGTTTAGCTTTCAGTGCTCATTATTGTCTGCTGTGAGATGCAGGACTGAGTCTGCAYAGATATTTCCAAGTTTGAAAGTTATGGCAATGGCTTTGTGCCCAAAGGCAGATGGAGAAAGGACTGCAGCAAARCTAAAAAAACATTTGTGGATTAAAAAATAAAAATACGTGATAGCAYCGTTCAAGTGACAATGCTCAGAAACAGGTTCTAGAATCCTTTACAGAGTTTCTGTTATATTCTGGCACACACAAGGATGTGAACATTTACTTCAGCTAACCACGGAGTGCATTAGCACACGCAGTTGCAYGGAGAGATGCCTTCCAATATAATGTGCAACTATCGGGGGAGTCTAACTAGAATATTCAGAAATGGCCATATTTATTTATTATTTACCATTGAGACACCAGAAGAATCACTGCAGCTCTTCTCTTCTGTGAGCATACAATCATCATATTGATAAAACTGGCACCAATCCCAAACTGGATATGGCTGTTTTGCTGCATTACACAAAGAAGCAMAGACACAAAGATAACTAGCGATGTTATGTTGGCTACCGAAGAAAGCAAAATCCGAGCCACTGTTCTTCACTGCACATTCTCTGCTTCAACAGGAAGAATATATACTCTAAGAAGCTGGYTTCATACCTCATTTTTGGATGAGGAGTGAATACTCTGCACGGTAACCACATATGAAATGATACCACATACAGTGCAGACTGCTCAGTGTTTCTTCTGTGTGGGCCACTTTACATGAATCAGGTGCAAGAGTGCTCCTGCTTCGATTTAACTCGGCTGCCATGCCAGAACACGTCCCAGCATCAGACTTGTCACTTCAGTGCAGGGTGGTTTTGCTGGCATGCCAAAGCAGCTGAGATTCAGASTGCATTGCTTTCTTGGCATGTATGCCTTCTTGCCTAGGGGAAGACAGACACAGGGAAGTTTCTACATCTAGAAAGAATAAGATTATTATATTCTATCAAATAGGATTTCCTGCTTTATAGATTATAGCTGTATCACAGTGAAAGCTATGGGAACAGTAGGTTGTTTCTTAGCCACTACCTTGTAATACCTTACTGTTTACTTATACTCACTTYAGACTGACTTCCTTTCTGAAAGCAWATCTCAGTCTTTCTCTAGGTTCCCTCACACATGTTCAGCTTCTGTACGTCTATAAAATTGCCTGCAACTCAGCTTAAGTGTATTGAAGGTTCACATCTTCCTCAGCTCTTCTCAACCCCAGGTTCCTGAAGAGASAGTTTCTTCACTTATTGCAAGAGACTGCTTCTCTTCCACCCTTCAGCACTTCCCTGCTCAACTTTTATCATTGTACTGAGCTTCTGCAAAGGTGAGCACCTGTAAAAGAACTACCTGGTTTACATGGGCAGACAGACTCTCCTCCTCCTAGCAAGAAACTGGTTCATCTTCAGCAGCAGTCACAAGAGGAGCAACATCTGTTCAGTAACCATTCAGCAAAGTACTGCACAAGAACAGTCCCTTTAGCCAACCTGATACTGCAAATGCTGAAGGAATTTGGTTCCATAGTACCTCTACTCACAGGACCTCTGCTTAGCATTTTTAAAATTATTTGGACTCCATCATACTAATAAGATCTCTCTGGATCTGCTCTCTTGCCTTCTTCACTTTTCACCTTCAGGAGATCTTTCCCCATTTCTCCACCTCACTGCATGGTACTGGGGAGAGGGCTCCTCTACACCACCCAGCATGTGGTGCTCCTCTGACCTTTGCTAAGAAACCAATTTCCAACCAGCATTCTGGGCTGCAGTTCAGAAAGGCTGTCAGAGAATTGCAAGTTTGTCCCTGCAGAGCCCTTTGCTTCCATTTTAATTTGTTCACTCTTTGATACCCACTGGGAATGAAATCAGACAAATCTGGTTGTTTTTTGCAAATTCTGCCTGTAGCTTTTCTGTCACCTAACTGGTGGGGAGGAGATGTTTCTTAAGTTCAGTCTGAGAAAAAGCCTCTTCTAGCAGAAAATTCAGTTCTCCTTCTCGCTCCTGAAAACAAGTCTTTTCCTGCCTCCCTTCACTTCAGCCCTGATGGTGGAATTTTAATTGAAGTGACTGGGTAAGGAGGGGAGGGAAGGTGTGGTTTGGCTACAGGACATGGTGTTGGGACCTCTTACACTCTAAACCTTGCCCTGACAGTACCTCCCTCTGTGCCCCAGGGATAACCCTGAATGCTGTGGGGAAAGCTGTTGCTCCGCAGAGGGAGGATGGAGCATGGGAAAGGTTTGCAAAGCGCTTTGACGCTGAAACACAAAATTCTAGACCTGGGGTAACAGTTCCCTCGACATACTGGGAAATCAGGTTCCTCCAAGTTTTCCTGTGAGCARGGTCAAAACCACACTCCTTCAAGCTTACTCAGGAATGACAGTCAGTTTAAAATTAACTTGAAAATAATTTCTCATCCTCTTGTGAAAGAAGAGGCAAAAAGCCTAAATGTATCTTCAAAGCCTAAACAGATCTTCAGTAAGAAATAAGTATTCCTCAGAGAAAACTGCAAGTACAGACCCATGTCCACAAGACTCTGATGCCGAGGCCCAGGCAAGACAGTGTTGTTGCTCTCAAGGGACAGAGATTTGGTGGTGGAACATGCCACAGATCTGCCCCAAATCGGCAAGCAGGGGAGATGCAACCATGATCAATCCTCCCCTGCTTCAACATGCACTTGCAGAGTGCTGAATGTCCTGTATTGTGCTGGAAGTGGGCACAGTGTGCCTGTGTGCATGTGTGTGCATACACGTGCACACAGAGGTTGAGTGGCCTCAAAGTCTCCACCGCTTACCATTTAATCCCCAAAGCACACTATTTGCTCTTAGACACTCCCCCACACACCTTTTGCCACGCTCAGCTCCTACATATCAATATTTAACCATGATAAAAGAGTGGAAAAGATCAATTTTGTAGCCCCAAAAAGCAAAAGAGAACAAGAGATTAATGGGAAGCTGGGCCAGTCCCTCTCATGTTCTTCCTTTATCACACATTTCATGGCAATTTGATGAAAAGTTGCTTTTCCACCCAAACTCTACCTTGACTCAAAAAGCCAGCAGAGACAGCATCAGTAAGCTATCTGGGAATGGAAGGGAGGAGTTGTCAGCTAGTTTTGGTAGGGTTAAAACAAAACAACAACAACAACAAAAACAAGTCAGGAGATGGCAAATCTTAATGACTGAAAGTCAAAAGAGACAAACATCAGAGATTCAGTCCCAACATATTGGGACTTCGTCAGCTTACAGAGCCTGCTCTCTTTTCACTCCTTCCCCTAAATTTCAAAAGATGAGTGTGCGTTTCTGGGCAGAACTGGTTTTGGCAGATGTGAAATCACCATGAGAATATGCATAGGAGAAATACTGTATGGGGGAGGAGCAGGGGAGAAAGGCAAGGGAGAAAGCAACGCAGAGGCCACAATAAAGTTCAAACACTTTAGGAAGTTAGGGTTTGGGAGTGTTTTTTCCTCTAGTTAAATGCTCTGTGAAGGATGGGGGTCCCTGCTGCACGGGGCTCTCTGCTGGTGCAGATGCTGGAAGCATTTAAAGCCAGGTCTCTCTCTGGAGCACAATTTCAGCACATTTTTCCCCAGAGAAAGTTCTATTGTCTTATAGTCACATTGCCAAATTCGGACACTTAATTCAGTTGCCAAAGTCCGAAACAGAAGGATTCCAGGCCTGCTTTCAAAGGGAAAGCCTCCAGCTAGCACCACTATCCCACAGTGAACGCCAGCTTTGCGCAGGGTAAGACACAGCACAGTTGCCTATCCTCAAAAGGAAAAAGAGGCAACATATAAACAACGTGTCGCYGTACATCCCTGCTTTGCAGCTCGCATACCTTCCGCAGCAACCAGGGCGAATGGTCTGAGGCACCTCAGCAGATGTAAAGCCATGCAGCTATAAAAGAGTCTTTGTGCTGGCTGGACTGAAACAAGGCATTTTCTGTAAGGGAGATGCTTGAGCACCTAGCAGAATAAACGGGGTTACACATTGCACACTTCTGCCACCCTGGGAATCGAGACAGGAGATGGCACAATGCAGGTGCTGGGGGCCAGAGAGCCCCTTTCTGCTGCAGAGCCAGACAGGATCCGTGGGGATCCATGGTACAGCTCCGAGGAGGTCACATTACGGTCACCTATCTCCCTTGCTTGCAGCTCCCCTGTTAAAACTGCCCGCTTTACAGAAATTTCAGCAGGGGACCTGCCTCTGCAGCAGCCTCCACGCAAGGGACCACCTCAAACCCTCCCGCTTCGCAACCCTGACCTCCAGACAAGCCCCTTCATCCTAAAGCTTAGGCCTGCCGCTCTTATTTTTACATTTTGAAATATCCTTTTCACCTTCACCCTAGTTTCTAGTTCTGAAACTAGGCTAAGTCTTTAAGGCTGCAGGAGCTATGGTGTTATTTTTGGCCTAGGCTAGATAAGAAACCACGTGGACAGTTTCTCCTCAGAACAAGCACACATAACAGTGACGATACCATCAGCAAACTTCAGGATTTGGCTAAACACATTATTCCACAGGATCGGAGGTGGCTCAGCTTCCAGTTGTCCAGGCTCAACAGGACACAGGAACAAGGCAGAGGAAAGCACAGATGCGAAAGGAGATTTTTTAGCTATCAGCTCTCACAGTGATTATAGCATGCATTTCAACTCTATAGAGTGAGAGAGAGGAAAAAAAAGATTATTGGCAAAAGTCAAAGAGCAATTGCTCTGCTCAAAACCTGGAAAAGCCACAGCTTGCAAACATTCCCAGCTGGTACCAACAACATGCCCTCTACACTGGGACAGGGTAGGAAAAGCCCTGCTGTGGTACAGAAGATTAAACTTGCTTTTAWTGCTCGTATCTTTTTTTTATTATTTGGTAAAGTTTCCTCTGGCCAAAAATATCAGGAAGTGTCTTTAACAGAATAAGGATACAAAACCAAACACGCCAGTCAAATTAGAGGTGAATTGGACTCATTTGTGATAAGGTTAAACAAATGTCTCTCTTTTGGTAGAACAAGGCTGTGCTTGCAGGAGAAGGATGTGTTTGCCGACCTGGACAACGAATGCGAGAGGCGTACGCTCTAGAGCCACTTGAGTCAGAGAAGACTGTTTTCCATGAAGCATCTGATCTAAACAGTGTATGAAACCACTAAAAAAATATATATTGTGAGCAAAAACAGGCCAGGCATTTAACCTACTCTGCACCCATACATTGGATGGTAGGAAAAAAGATTTAGGAAAAATGCAGACCTAAAATACAGTTTCTCATCTCAGTATTTCTGTAGAATTACACAAAATATTAAGTATCCACACCCACTTACTAAGAACTTTCTTAGTCCTTACTAAGGACAAAAACATTCCCTGTAAGCAAAGCTGCTGAGAAGTGAACTGTTGTCTGCTACGCAAACGTTTTCCCTTTCTCTGTAAGACAGTAACGCAGACTGAAAAGTACAGTTGCAAAGGATTAAGGCAGCTCAGATAATGCAAACTAGCACTCTTTCCTGCATTCCTCGCTAATACAGTGGTGACAGAACTAGCCAAAACATTTAGCTTTAATTCAAATAAGGTTTAAAGAAGTTACTGCCAAGTAATTAAACCCATTGAAGGCCTATGAGCACAGGAACCTTCACTAATATTCTGCTGTTCTCAGAGCACTGCTCTATCCAGTTCAATTCAAGGTGGCAAATATGAACATGAGCAGGCAACAAGTTTTCATGAACAAGCTTGTGCTTGCCTTTCAAAAAGCACACTGACACAAGGTCTGAGCACAGCCAASAGGACAGTGGGCTCAGAAGCAGCATCCAAATGCCAGGCACCTCCTCAGAAAGCCGGAGGCAATCTGAAGGTAGAAGAGTTTGCTAGTAACATGCTTCTCTCTTTACTGCAGCAGAAGGAGGAAGAGTGTAAAGACGACAGTTGCACTTTTAGGACTCCAAGCAGCTTCTTACTACCATTTTCCTGTTTTCTCTCGAAATACTGAGTCCAAACTAAGGGCTGCCATTTATAACACTGCTAATCCTAACCTCCATCTAAGAATCTGTGCTTAATCCACAAAGAGTGCTGGATGCCTCTGAAGAGTGCTTCCAAGTACAAAAATACAGCACTCAGCTGGAGCTCCTTTGAGCCAGTCAGCAGGAGGAATTAAGCCCAGAGACTTGGATGGAGTTTAGATCYAGTGGGCATGACCCTACCTGTGCTCTCCTCATTACACAAGAGCATGTTGTGCATTTTCTTAAACCTCTTTCTAAGCTAATGGCTCTAAAGCACTCACTCTCGGAGCCTCATCTTGCAGCTCTGTATAAAYACTTAGGGCCTCCATCCTGTACTGACATGTGCTCTCAACTATAAATCAGAACAGACACCAAATTAAGCATTTTACTTTATCCCAGCAATGCTGCYGGAACAGCAGATCTGGCACTGGTCTGACCTCCGCAGCCTCACCTACGCTGCAGCAGCGCAGTCCTGGGACCGAAGGCTCAGTCGCTGCCAYGGCGCTGAGATGGCCTCAAAGCAGAAAACCTGCTGCGTGCTTACTTGGAAAAGAGAGCTCGCTGTAGCAGTTATACTCTTATCAGCAGTACTCCACATCGGTAAACACTGCGGTGTGGACACAGTGTAAGTGAATAAACAGCTATTTCCAATTCAAGAATCTTAAAAACCACTTTGGGTCACTAATAGCAATTTAAGTTATATACAGGCCTTTGACTATTTTACATAAGTTGTACCAGTACCAAACAAGCTACAAACAAGCTACAAGTAACTTGCATCAAGTTAAATAGGTTCTCAAGAATCCCACTGATAAAAATCAGTCACAACTTTTACTTTTGCTTTATTAATGGAATAACACTTTAAAACTGCTCAAAATAAATCTAAAAGAATCAGTGACAACTAACTTCCTTTCACTAAGGACATCAGTAGAAATTCACTTTTATTTAAGAAATGAACCAGAAATAACTAGAACTAAACTTTCACTTCTGTAAGGGCCTTGAACATACTTTAAGCTTCATTATTTAAAAAAAAAAAGTAAAAAACAAAAAATAACAGTTAGTTCCCCAAACCCTTCCAATTAGGTTCCCAACTTCCTTGTGACATATAAAGGTCATTTTGTTCTAGGCAGGCAGGAGGATAATCCCCACCCTTCAGGCAATCAGGATTTCTGGCAAGATTTTAAGAGGTCTCCAGCTGATAACCATGAAAGTTCACACCGCCAGGAGTCCAGATAAGCTTTTAACACAGGAAATTAGTGCTAAAATGTTTCAAGCGTTTTAAGGATCAATTAGGGATGGTGTAACAGTCCAGTAAAGTAGAACTAAGTTCTTTTCTCCAAATCAGATGGTTTTAGAACATAAAACAACAGCAGCAGCAGCAGCTCTTCAGCAGGGAGGTTTCTAAAGGAAATTAGGTTAGACAGATCGTGGACAACTAATCCTCCAGACAACATAGGGTACCTACTGCAGTCGGGTCACATGAAGACTCACCCAGTCACTAGAGCCATAAGAGCAGTGCAGAGTACTCAGCTAAAGTGCTACCTTTCTTGCGCCAGGACTTGGCATTGCTGGGTGTCATCTTGCATCCTCCCTGCCCGGTGTCATCCACGTACCAATAGTTACCCCACTGCAGTCTAAAAGCCGAGTTCCCTACTGACATACCCAAGTGTACTTGAGCACAATGCATGGGAAGACTCACATGCTTCATCTCCATTATTAATTCGCAGCTGCAAGCTATAAAAATGAAACACGGCMATGCACTGAATTTCACCTTTGCCTCTTCAGCACAGGGAGACCACACAGTTCATCAAGGACAGAGACTTTAAAAGGAGGCAACAGGGAATCCAAAAAGGAATTGGCAGTTCCTGGACTGTGGTGATGGATCACCTGGTTTTAACAGCTATTTCCAACAGAAGTTCCCCCTCTGCTCCGTAGAAAAAGAAGCAAGAAGGTTAGGAATACTTACTGGAAAGGTGCTAGCAGACCAGTGACAGCAAATACAGTGAATCAGCAAAATTTATTTGACAGGTCACAGATGCATCCTTACAGACTGCCCGAAGACACTCTTGGCCAAGAGACCAAAGGGAACTGTTTATAGAGCAGCTACTTCAGTGCTGTGTCAAGGCAGTGTTAGCCACTGTGTACCATTTTCCCCATGACAACTTCCCAAAAGCATTAATAACAGCCCTCATAGCAGATTAATGCTATATACTCCTATATGCCTGGCTATCCTGGAGTATTAAGTAGCTAAAACTAATGTCTACAATAACTCTAGATAATTATTTGGGTTCCTTCACCCTGGGGCCAAGAAATGAGGTTTTACATTAAATGATTCATATAAAAATAAAAATAGATATTGCATCAATATCCATCATATCCATCCATTTAAAAGACTCACTTTTGCTTCTTCACTGTAATAATTCAATTGATTTTACTAAAAAAAAMCAAACAGATACCAAAACTATACTCCAAGCACAATACAACTAGCATTGAAAGCACTGGTGCTGGATGTGTTCTTACCACCCCTCCTGTGACCTCAGCTAGTTTATATTAAGCCCCTTCCCCACATCAGCACTTTACTTTTATTTCCCACTATGAAACAAGTCTGGCTTTTCTCTCCCCTGCTTACAGGCTCTGACACGTCCATGCTGCTCGTGCTCTAAGCTACTCATAAAACTTGGTTTTAGTAGACTGCAGGGAGAAAAGTAGATCTTCTCCTGAGATTTACACTAAAAAGTCCTGCAAAGAAAAATCCTCCACAACACCCATGTCACAACTACCCTTCACACACATGCCAGCGAAAAGCTTCCACACTRAGAGCGCCACATGAAGACTCTTCAGGTCCATTTTTAGGAGAAGGACAATCATTTTTTCACAGTCCAGTAACTTGAGACGTATGATAGAGATTTTGTTTACACAGAGGTAGCCATGAAGTGGTTTATTCCCCCGACTCCACCCTGGTCTTTCGTACACAGAGACAAGCATTAAATAAAATGAAGAAGGAAACTAGCCAGTGCAAAGTTTCATTAGACATATTTGACCCTTGGGGTAACAGACTGCACAAATGTCACTGTTTTTTTAATTGACCAGATTCTGAATTYAGCTGCATCCCTTTCACATCTCCCATCAGATGGAACTACCCTTCGGCACACAGTGCACAGCTTTCTGATTACAATACAAACTCATGTGAGAACTCAGAGAAAAAAAAAGATTTCCTCCAGTATTATGTCTCATAGCCCACCACCTGTAAAACAAGACAGTATCTTACAAAAGAGTAATTTCCCAYCAGCTCAGAAGAGAAAAATACTACATTGGAGAGCTGCTGCTCTAAGACCTCACCTCCTCCTGCCATCCCCAYGGCTCTTCAAAGGAACAAATTCAAACATCTTCCCCCTATGCGCCCTAACAAAAAACCTGGGATGACAGAGTACATCACTAGAGTTCTTTATCCCACCATGCCACGAAGGATTAGTCTTTGTTGACTTGTCCYCAAGACAACAGCTAATCCTGATAGCTCCTAAACTCAACAGATTACATAGATTGTAATTTCTAATTGACTGCATTTCAAGAAGACAATAAAAAAGGATAGTCCTGTTTGCTGGATCCGTGGCTGAAGCTTCCTCARACTCTGCAGTGCACCATCAAACTCCTCATTTCAACAGCCCGCAGCTTAGGCATTGCAATACATCATCCATCTAACTAGGAAAAGATTAGCTGCCTACCTGGACACAAAAGCTGGGTCAGTCTCAAACTATCTATAGTCTACGGAGGCATTTGTAAGCACAAATCATACAGTCTTGTCCTTAAATGAGGAGGGCCAGCAGAAAATCACTGAGACCCAGACTCGATAAYTTTGATACAACTCTCAGAGGTATATCAGGGGAATTTCTTCACTGCGAGAGTGACGGAGCACTGGAACAGGTTGCCCAGAGAGGTTGTGGAGGCTCCTTCTCTGGAGATATTCAAGGCCCGCCTGGATGCAACCCTGTCTAACATGCTCTAGGTGACCCTGCTGAGCAGGAAGGTTGGACTAGATGATCTCCAGAGGTCCCTTCCAACCTTACTGATTCTATGATATACAAAGTGGTTCTTGATTTCTACAACAAACAAAAAGCCTCTACCAACCTGAGTTCAGAAGTCACTAAGAAATGGCTTACCAGGGTCAGGTCAGTTTTCTCCCTTTACAATATTTGTTTCTCAAATATTTAAATATTTGCTGAAGTGAAAGAGCTTGGTCAGGACTTGGGTTCAGATCTGAGATCTCTGTCTGCTATTCCAAATCCTCCTCACCCACACCTTGGTTTCACGAGCCCAAATTGCAGAGCTCTCCTTTGCTCTCTCCTTTGACTTCTCTGCCCTCCTTCTGTGCAAACATTGCTACTAAACTTAGACCACAGTGGCCATACCACACTGCCTCCCCCACAAGAGTCACAAACTTCCTGCCACATCAGTCATGCATTTTAGACGTACATACCGAGGCCCATGCATCCCCTTCCCTGTCCAGACAACGCTTCTTGCCTGTGTGTCCTCTCGTAAAGTACCATTCCTGATTACCTTCACGATCCTCAATCTCCATTCATATGCTCCCCCAGAATGAATGGCCACTCATTTCCAGCTTATTCTGAAGCCAAATAGACATCTCTGAAGTGTTTTAAAGATAAATCTTAGTGCTTAAGAAAAGYCTATCTATAAACATCCATCAAAACCCACTGTGCATGCTTATACCCTCTCTCACTCTTACACATGCAACCTATATTGTAGGCTTCTTGAATCAAAAGATGCAACGTGTTACTCATACGTGGCATCTATCTAAACGTCTGTTGCTGTCAGTGTAAGCCAAGTTCCTATGTTACGACTTAAGCAAACAAACAAACACAAAAAAACTCTACAAGCTTTGAAGCTGGGACAGTGCATATATTCAAGTGCCTGATTTCAGAAATGCTGAATTCTAGCTAGATGCTCCTACCATGAACACATGTCAAGTCTTTCATTTGCTCCCTCGAGTCTAAGGCAAAGGTTCACAGAGCAAGAGCAGCAAAAGGTTGCAGTTCACCCCTGCCATGCCCCCTCCTCGCACACTTGACTCTGCCCTACTGCAACTTGCAGAAGACTTGTGGGCAAAGTCACCRCTTCATCTGCTAGTGTCAGACTTTAGCACACTTGACTCTGCCCCACTGCAACTTGCAGAAGACTTGTGGGCAAAGTCACCACTTCATCTGCTAGTGTCAGACTTTAGCCAGCTAGAAACAGGCTGAATCTCATTTTAAGTTAATGAAGGAAGTTTATCTTTTGAAGGGTAAAGTAAGGAAACTGGTGGTTAGCAGCACATACATAGTGAATTTGTCCCCAGTAGTTCAGTTCTTCTGATCAATTACGGTAGAGTTTCTTTTCTTTCTTTTTTTTCCTTTTTTTTTTTTTTTTTTTTTTTTTTCATAATTTCATATTATCTTACACAAAAAAGTAGACTTCAATTTTACCCATGGAAGAGTCCATTCCAGAAAGAGTATATTCTGGCACTATCAACATACTCGGAGGATAAAACATGCACTTTAAGGACTTTCCTAACTTCAGTTCATTTCACAGTAGTAATTATCTTCAATTACTCCAGATGAAAAAACAAACAAAATGCCAAATCAAATCTCCCCTTCTCCAAGAAGCCCCCCATTATCCATAGCCACCACAGTCCTATTTTTCCCTTAGCCTATGTCCAAAAGGTTGGACCTTCTCTTCTTGGATGCCCACATTCCTGATGCAATCTCTCCCTACATACACACACACATGCTGCTTTTTAATGACTTATTCCAACCACATTGATCAGAACAGAAGGAAAAATGGAGAAAATATCTGGGCATTTGCATAGCTAGCTAGAGGGAGTATAAAGCTACTCCTTTGGATTCTGTCTCAGTAGCCATCTCGACTCCTCTGTAGCAAAYAAAGCAGTTAGGATCACCTGAAAGCCATCTATCTTAAAAGGGTTTTATTACTACAAAAGTGAATAGGATATATACCAACGGTGCTCTGATTTCTAGCAGCTAAAAAGAGCTTGTTTAAAAGTTACCAGGATTCTTTGGGCAATCTAATGCTCCAGAAGCAACACTTCATATTGAAACAATCAGTAGCTGCAAAACAGTATCAAACAATACTAAGCTACTGAATGATGGCTTCATAACTCACATGCATTTAAAGGAAATACTAAACCTAAAACGAAAAATGAGGTCAACAATACATTGGAATTGTTGAATCACAAATGAGACTGCTCTGTCCACATCAGACTGAATAACCAAGTTGGTGCATGGCCCAACACTGCAGTACATCAGAGAGCAAACTAAAAGGTCGCTATGATCCAGGCAGAGACAAACTGAAAATGTACTGCAGGGAGAAGATGAGAGGAGCAAGATTTAAATATGTAAATTGCTTTTGAGGAAAATACCCAGTAGCGTGTGCTGTTAAGTCCAGACAACCAATATTCACTAGAAATGCACTAACAGCCTAACAAGCTCCTAGTAAGCTCAGTATGAGCCTTGTCTCCTCTTTAAGGGTTGTGCTCTTCATCGCTTYACATAAACAGTCAAGCTTCCATCTGTAAACTTCAGATATTTCACAGCTCAGTTATTTAGGAAATTATTCTCCCAGTTTGCTGCATAAAACCCATTGCTTTGGCTACTCCACCCTATAGATGGCTGAGTTTTAGAGCTATTTGTCAAGCACCAGTGACAGTCTCAGTTTTGTTTATACAATGATACTAAATCTTGCCATAAATAACTTAAATTTTAAGAGGTATGTCTCATCTGTGACTCATTCAAACTGTCTTAAGCTGGGTAATGGCTACAAGCCTAGTCACAGGAGCTGAAAATCCATCAAGGGCTGCAAGCTGCTCCTGAAGAAGCAGGCTGGGTGCTCCAGAGGTACCACCGCAGATTTCACTTAGCTTGAGTTCTCCTATTCAGGTTTGCACGTACTTTTGTTGCATCTTTCTTTTCTGGGGTAAGATGAAACGAAGTCCGAAGAAGTGTGGTGTCAATTCTTATACTGTATTAACTGAAAAGTTATGACAGCAGGAAGATCATGAATGAATCTTCAGAAGGCTTGAAGTGAACAATAACCAGTGTCACTGATGAAGTGGTGTAAGAGGCCCCACAGAGACCAATAAAGTGACGGAAACATGGCGGGGGGGAGGGTTTTGAGACAGACTGCTGAAAATAGGAAAAGGATTCAGAGCCTGGAGTGGAGATGCACTGGGGAACATCACCAAGGGAAATCCTAGGGAAGATGAGCAGCGCAGAAAAGATGTTGTGCGATCCTAAAAACCAGAGAAAGGGGGCAGTGACAGTCACAGAGAGGAGTAAAATGACTCTTGGCACCTAGCCCTCAGCAAGAAAAATGCAGGAAAAACAGGCCCAAACTGAGGTCCAGCAGGGTTTCCCATGCCTGAGGTGCCAGGAATGAAAAACAAAGAGCTTGGGGCGATGGCAGTCAAAGATTTGAGCTTGTCACTTGCCCTGCAATTTGAGAATCTTCAGAATAGGAAGTGCAGGAAGCCACTGCGAGGTCTGACTTCTTTCGGTTTGGTTTTCTGAGGCCAGGCTCGTTTGCTAAGCCTGTGCTGCAGAAAGAGAATCAGTCACAGAGATCCCGAAGAACGCGGTGACTGTTCCCAGAAGACCACAAATAGATAAACTTTCTGCTCCTTCAGAAGCTCACTGAAATACAACACTGCACTTCAGTTACAGCGGCCCGTTACTTGTCATTCACAYAGAAGACATGAAAAATTAGCTTTTGCATCAAACTTTCCTAATACGATCGTTACGACAGCTGCGTTATTTCACACAGCCATTGCTTTGCCTTAAATAAAATGCCAGGCACAGTTAATCTAGTTGTCTGGGCAATRACAGGAAAAGATCAAAAAAGAAAAGACAACAATTTTTAAAATTGAAAAGCCTCAACCAAATGGAAGTGGAATTACTCCTTATGGAATTATCCTTTCACCACTGAAACTATTCTCCCTCTCAGAAACAGCCAAGTCTTAACATCTCACACTAGTAACACTAGTGGGTTACTTGTAAACATCTTAAGTTTTAATCACTTCACGCACACCAATTTTAAGTAAAGCATGGCACTCAGAAGAACACAACAATCTGTACAATTTAACAGAAGCTGATCAAACAATACTGATTTTGAGAAAAAGCTCTAACTCTCTCAGCATTCCTACTGCAGTTGGGTATTATCTTTAGCTATTTTAAGCTAAAACTTGGTCATATTGAAATCAGTAGGTCTTTTTCRGCTTCGGTTAGGACCAACATTTTGCCCTTCAGTAATTTTTCAAATACCAACTGAAAGTTAGTGCAACTTAGCAGTGTAAAATTTTCACTGCAGAAAACATCACCGACACCTCCCTATGAAGGGCTAACCATGATGCTGACAACGTGGAAACTAATCCCAAGTCCATAAGCAGAGAATGTGGAGAGCACCACTGCTAGACCAGAAAGTCTTTATGTATAAACAATAYGAATACATTAGTGTGTCTGGAAAACTCCTTCCCCTTCCTCAGAGGCTTTCCCCTCACCAAACTGGAAATTGAAACTAAGCTACAGCTTTTGGGGGCAGAGAATTTGATAAACTTGTCAAGTGTTGAACACCAGTCTTTGCCAGTGAGTGAGTGAGTTAGTAGCAGTATCAGACATTGTCCGTGACCACATAGAGAACCACGTTCCTCTATCACTTGAGTGAAAGAATCTCACTCTYTACCAAATCTCATAAAATGAGAAATCATTAGTTGCATACTAGTCATAAACATATGGGTAAAAAGACAAACTGTTCACTTTCTCTTCCTCTCTTAAATTCTGTCATATTTCTGAGGGATAACACAAGCATTTTCCCTAGGACCAGAGGAGAAATTGCAGCTCAGGCCCAACAGGCATTTTTGATCAGACACTCTGCAAAAACCTCAGACCTGCGTCCAAGAGTCCAGCACATTGCAGGCAGGAGAAACCCTCCCTTGCCCGAAGGCCCCCTCCAGAACTTAGCAATGCAGGGGAATGGCGGGCTGCTGGCACGCAAAAGAAGGAGGTAGCGCAGGTAGGACAAAGCCCTGCCAAAAGCAGGCTGTGGGCTCCTCCAGTTTTCCTGAGATGCCAAATCTGCAGTCAGATCTGCATGGGCAGACTCTGAGTTTCAAGCCAAGAGCAGTGGCTTCTCTCTGCTGATGTCAAGGACATTCCTGGAGAGYTCAGCGTGGGCCTGGCTCCCCGTGAGTCCCTGCAGCAGCAGCCTCACATGGCAGGTGAGGGCTGAACATGCTGCAATAGTGCCAGCTGCTGTGAAGGTGAAACACTTCTGCAACGGCTGCAGCATGGGCAAGACTAAAGCTGTCACTGTTAGAGGAAACAGCTGTCTACCTTGCACATACCAACTGCAGCAAGAAGCAAAGTAATTGTATCTGCTGTTACCAGGCTGTTAGCACAACCCACCTTAGTTAAAAAAGACAAGAGGGGCCTGGATGCTCAGCACATTAGTCAAGACCACAGGGACCTATGGCCATTTTGATTTAATCTTACTGCCTCTCTGCCTAAATAAATTTTTCCGTTATGAGTGATGAATACTCCTCCTCCCATCTCCAACGTGCCGAATCTGAAAGGTCAGGCCCCACTTCCCTTCTTACTGCTGCATTTCCATATTTGTGTAGTTCTCTCCCAGGATGACACTTGTGAGAAACAGCAGCTTAGAAACTGTGTAAAGACCAGAAAGCTGCAAAGGGAGGTTAGCTCTGGAGCAACTGCTGCACCCACAGTACAACAGCAATTCCCTGCCGCCAACCTCTCCAGCCCTCTCCTCCACCTCCCCAGAAACGCACAGCTCGTTCTCCACCTTCTCATCCTTACCTCGTAAGACCATACACACTGCACTCCTGCAAACCTCCGTACGCATCTCCCCACTTCCACATCCTCGTGAGTGGTGTACATCTCGCGCAGGCACTCGCCAATGTGAGGCACCATCCTCCGCAGCACTTCCCGGCTCATGATCACGCCTGGTCCCCCCATGCAGAAGTTCTCACCCGGTTCCAGTGCCAGCTTCCCCATCTCTTCTGTGGTGCCGAGGCCAGTCTGCCCGAGAAAGAGGGGCTCACTGCTGTTCAAACTCCTGAGGAAGTTCTCCAGTTTGTCCCCTTTGATGTAAACGTCATCATCCGCTCTCATAAACCATTCGTATTTGTCCAGGTAGTGGTCATGCATGTATTTGAGCATCATAAAAGACTTCTTCTGGGGTGGGTAAGAGTCATCTACACCTGGAAGCGGCACGATGGGGATAGGAATAGAGGTGTCCGAACCCTCGCTGGAGAAGAATTCAACCTTACCAGGAATGGTTTTCGACCAGGTTCTAGATTTAAAAAGACAAYAACAATATAGACTAGTTAAATATGCAAACCCAGGCAGGTAGAGAATGCTAAGCAACAGAGGTAACTCGAACTGCATCTCATCTGCTTTACAAATTTTCTTTTTAAACATCTTTAAGGGTTATTCTTTTCCATACAAACAAGTACAACCATATTGCACACAAGGCAAGCGGTAAAATGCAAAAAAATCTGACATGACAAGCATCCAAACACCATTTCTGTAGATGTAACTGATAGCAAAATACTTCAACAGCAATAGGTCAATGGAGGCAAGCAGGATTTCTTAAGCAAACTCAGTGCTGATCTAACAGTTATTGGCTATAAGATACGTAGAAAAGCCAAACACAGGAGAACAGCTCACATATAACTGGATTTAATGTCTCAAAAGCTTTGCTGCAAATTTTTCAGCACCCTACCCACCTCCCATTTTCCCCCAGTTTTCCAAAAGCTCAAAATGTACATTTAGAAGCACTGACTTCCAAAGAGAAAATCGACAGCAAATTTCACAGGAACTTGTCAAGAATCAGTATCCTGCAGGAAAGCCGTCAGACAGCAGCTTTTCTAGACTCTGTGCCGAGAAGGAGGCAGGGCTCTGACAGAAGCAAAATGCTGCTCTTTGTCTGCGCTAGCCTGAGAAGCTTAGAGAAGGGGAGAAAAAGCAACCTCCGGTCACYCTGCCCCTTCCAGCACGAGACTGATGGAAAGGCAGACCTGGGACAGTCCTGTAAAACCAGCATCAGCACCCAGCTCTCTTCACACTTCAGTTTGGATTTTCATTAAGAGAAACAATCATGTTGTGGGGGAGGGAAGGGCTGAGAAAGAAAAAAAAAGCTCAGATAAAGGTATGCCTTGAGGAGCTTACAGTTCTTTACAGACACACAAAAAAAAAAAAAAAAAAAAAAAAAAAAAAAAAAAAAAAAAAAAAAAAAAAAAAAAAAAAAAAAAAAAAAAAAAAAAAAAAAAAAAAAAAAAAAAAAAAAAGACTAAAATGACAGGAGAAGGAAGAAGCCGAATGGGCTAAAAAGCACAAGAAGTGCAACAGCCACCACCTGAGCTGAGAACAGCTGGGGATAAAGAGTTGCTCTCACAAGACTACTACCAGAGCAGAAGTATGCAAAGAGGATTTCTGAAGGTATGGCAAGGACTAACACCACCTTTAAGCGCAGTATGCACTCCTCCTTCAGAAACAGCACAGCTTGGTGTTAAATTCTTTCGAGACGACTGTTCATCATAGCAGACATACCCGATTTCCCAGTACAGGTGACAAGGCCTGGGGGACCACGGGGCTGGAGGAATGGCAGTCACGCCAAACACTGGGACCCTCCTAGGACCTCTTTTTGTGCTAAGCCACACAGCAATGATATCTGCTCCACATCTTTCATGCTGCTCCCTGCCAAATCCAGCCCAACTGCACAGGAAAACCAATTCATTTCTATTGTGAGAAGACACACAGGATGATTCCTCCTTAAGGCAGACCGAATGAAACTTGGCCTCCTCCAGGGAGGGTTTTCAATCGTGTAAGCCTTATAGCCTTACCCTAAAGATGATGAATTTCAAGCTTTCACATAGTTTCCTCCAAATTCTACCTGAGAGAAGCAGACTTTATGTATCCTGTACAGAAAGACATGGAAAATTGTTCTAATTGGTAACTTGATAGGTTTTGCTCCTTCTTGCATAGAGGGAGAATATTTTCCAGTTATGTTTGGTGACTTTGTTCACAATATAATTTGCATTCAAAGCCAGTGTGAAAAAAGTCTTGAAGTAAAGAACACAGTATTTCTTGAACGCATCACTGTTACTTTTACCAGGTGATTTCTCAACATAAGGTTCTTGCCAAAAGTAAAAGAGATTCTGGGCCACACAAACTATTTGAGGTCTACAAAATTATCTACCATACAGAGCCTGACATTTTAAAACATTTCAGAAGAATTAAACAAGAAAGTCCATTAGGAAATACAATGGTATTTAATTTATACTACCTAAAGATCAACTTATCGGCACCTTAACAGCAACATACCTTAATTCAGCCTTGTGTAATGAATATGGTCAAAATACTTTAAAAGTATTGTCTTCTCTATTTCTTACTCACATGGGTAGTGTTTCAGAGGAAAGGTTTAGATCCTGACTTCCCCAAAGAGCACATGTAAACTCAATGGAAACACTCCTGCTGACTTCAGAAGAGATGTGATGAGGCCTTTAATCACCAGTGATGTAATTAATGCTATTACTGGTTATAAAGTTACATTCTGTCAAAGCATGGCAAACAAGTTTTAAAAAGAGAAAGACGCACTTATCTTGAACTTTCTGTAACTTTTAAGGAAGTTTCTTTGCTAGTTTTCTGACAGCCACACTCTGCAGGCAGATCATTTGGTTTTGACTGAAGAGACTACATGGCAAATTGCTTTTCCCATATCATTTCCCGGTATTTTCTAAAGGAAATAACTCAATCTAAGCTTTACAATCTTCTTCATTAAAAAGTAGATTCTTGGTTCAAATTTTAATCTCCTAGAAAGAATGGGTAGCAGAAGCTACTGAGAACTGCAGTTCATCTTGTCCACTGTGATCAGGTCCCAGCTTGGGTTCAGATGGAACCAGGACACTTTCCAGACAATCACTAGATGAAGTTGTAAGATTAGGTCTTATGGAAAAATCAGCTTATTGAGTTTTGTCTCCAAAAGYAAGCAATAAATTTTCAGGCTTGGTGGTGATATCTTTGAAACACCTGCCTTTATAAGGATGATAACCTATGTACAGTGCAGGATGTTTTCTATATTTTCTCCTTCCAAGCTTAAGCTCCTTTCTGGGCCCTTCAGAAATGGCTTTTGACTCTTTACTACACAACCATCACTTCTCTTAATTCTCAATATAAATTCATCCTGGACTCTCTGTCCAAGTTTCCTCATGTCATGACCCCCTAAAGTATTGTCAGGATAGAGTTCCCATTCAGTGGGCATGGAGCAACATCTACGGGCTTSCATAAACCCTGGAAGATATGATTTCCAGCTCTTGTATGAGATTAAACCACTCCTGAAACAGGAGTAAAGCAGACAAACATCCCTGAGTATGTGGAGGACACTGCACRCAGGAAGACTATGCCCATCTGATAATCAACCTTACGGATCAGTGTGCAACTTGGGTCAGTACCACGATATTAATGCAGCCTCACAATGTCGCACTGGCCTTCCCCCAGCACAGACTGACTAAGCCTTTGCTCATTTCCTGCGATAATGCAATTTCTAGGATGAGAAGACTTGTCACGTAATTAGTTACYGTGGCTTCAAGCATATGTTCGAACTCAGACAGATGAAACATGCTCCCACACCGAAAAATTCCCTGAGAGTCTTTGTCAATGCAAGGACTGCTCAGAGGAGGCTAAAACAATGGAAGGCTCCATGTGCTGCTCCGTATGTTTAAACCATAGCTCATTGCTTCACGCATCCCCTTTTTAGGCAAAGAATACAAAAAGAACAATTTGTTCAAGAAACGTATTTATTGCACCTTGCAAACGAACCCAAAACACAGATTGCAAGATCAACTATAAATACATTTTTCAGACACTAGCTATCACCAGAATTAAGGACTGGCAAATTGCAGGGATGAATTCTGATCAAAGCTACTTTTAACATATTTATCTAATGTTGTGAAGAATCAAACCCGGCTCATTCACAAGTGATTTTGCAGACTGATGTGTTAACAGCTACATTTCTTRCCAGTCCTCCAATCTTTGTTTCAGTTTACTGTGCCTGATCTCCGGTTATGGGTAGCAATCTGACCTGTTCAGCTCCTTAGACACTGAGCTTTTTCCTAAATAGCGGTTTACTTCTGTGGCCCAAGCAGCACTCGCTCCCATGTGCTGATACTGCCTTCCGGTGAAGGCTTATCTAATGTAAGATTTGCAGACTGTAGTCTTATGTTTGATAATAAAAAACAAATGAAAATATTTTCAGAGAAACCTGACATTCTTCTCCCCTTCTTCCCCCGACAACTCCCCTGTCACATTCATTTGGTCAAAGGAAACTCAGTCACAACATTTCTGTCACTCAAATCCTGTATTTACTAATATGGAGATCATCACTTTGCTGATGGCCTCACCCAGCTTAGAGCCCCTTTGCTCGACTCTGTCCAGAGTGAAATGTTAGGTTCTGAGTAAAACTGATATGTGCACCGAATCATTCATTAAAAAAAAAAAAAAAAAAAAAAAAAAACAAGCAACAGAACTGCTCTGACAGACCCCAGCTTCCTCTTCTCAGTATAACCTGAATCTACTCATTTAAATAGAAGTATGTGCATGAATCAGGACTGCAGGGCTCTCCGTTACCTATATTAGGAGCAGTGCTGAAAACACGCACAACGTCGGGCGACCTGCTTTCTCTCAGTGCAAGCTGGTATTGCCAAGAGAACGAAGGCACAATTTAAACACACGGATACATACAAAAAGTTAGGTAAGACTTCCTTATAAGAAAGGATCTTAACAGAGGAGGTTAGGATTGCTCCAGTGTGGTTGGCTAACAAGTCATTTTAATATCCGTTAACTGTTCTTGCAGTTAAATCTTGCATGATTTCCTACATGCACCCTAACCTGAGCAAGTCGCTAGCATGCTGTTTARGTATAAAAATTTTTGCACAACTATTACAGGTATTTATGTGACACAAGTTGCATTCCCACTTCATGTGGGGAAAAACATACGGACAAAGAGCTAAAAGTGACCCCTATAGTTACTAAATGTTGCCAYAAGTCATTTCTGCATTTAAAAGAAATAAAAAAGCAGAGCCTGGAGCAGGAGGAGCACAAACCAGGATTTTTTTTTCTTATTTTCAGTTTCCACCATGTTTATTATTTACTTGTATTACCTTGCTTTGTTATCAGCTCTGCAGACTCAGCAAAAGCATAGTTAGCTACATTATGCAGACAGTGCTCCCTTTGTAGAGACTCAAATTAGAGAGGATTAGAAAAAATGTATTTTATTTTGTCCATACAGCTTGGGAACCTCCCTCAGAGTAGACCAGAAAAACCATTTAAAGTTTAGAAAAAACAGTCATCTGGTATAAGTATGCTGAAGAAAATCACAAATTGTGAATAACTCAGCAAAATAACAGACCTAGAAGAGTAATTTCTTGAATAAATGGTTCAGGCAAACTTGATGATGAATGAGGGCTACTTTTGCACAACTGTTCTTCTAAGTTACTGGTTCCACCGTTCCCACAAGCACTTGCTACGGAGGAAGCGACCAAACACAGCTGGCCAGGAGAGCTGAGCACAGAAACCAGCACGCCTGCTCCTGCTTCGGGTACTGCAGAACACCCTCTCAGGAGTCAGAAACTGTTTTTTGTTTGTTTGTTTTAATTTATAGACATTTTTAAARGATCATAACTTGCCAGTAAAGATCTGCATTGCAAAGTTCAGATTTTGAGGGGAAGTTCATTTTAACTTTTTGCAGGACAGCTTGATATCTAGCCTTCACAGAAAACCCAAGCTGCTTCTACAGCTCCTTAAAGCCTTTTGAGTAACACTCCTCCAACTTAAAGAGATATCAGTCTTTAGTTCCTGTGTTCACAGGAAAGATGGATATGCAAGACTTCATCTGTAGGCACACAGGTTATTCTGTGGATCAGACCAAGATCAAGGCTCAAGTGCCCCACAGGTTAAGCCATATGGTTATTTTGGGATATGCAGGCAACATAATTTCTCCTTAGCTCCCACGCATCAGAGTTAGTTGCTCCCACTGTATTTGTTYCATGCTGTTCCATAAACATTCTTGGAACTTCTAAGTAACCGTTACACTGCTCAGAAAGCCTAAGTATGTMGTATGCCTGCAAGATGATACATGACCAGGATAAAGAGATTTTTTACTACTGCAATGTTGGGTTTTGTACTGCTATTGGTAATTTTAGTAAAATACTTATAAAGCTGCTAGCATGTTCAGTCACTTTATGTGGCCTTTTCCCCAAGAGATAAAAGTGCAAACTCTGCAGTCCATCCTACTACCTCACTGGCAAACAGAGGGACCAAACATAAAGAATACCACCCAACAGCCTAGACCTAGGATCTGAATCTCAAAAGAAAGCCTGCACAAAAATGTGTTTCGTATTATATTTCTGCAGCAGCTAGTGTGGGCTTAGACAGATAATACAAACTCTTTTAGACCCCAAATCCTTCTGGCTGCCTTTCACTTAAGCTTTTCCRAGCACTCAGGTATTTAGATTCCATTGCAGTCTGTTTCCTATAAGCCACCATGAACAGTGTGACAGCACGTTTAAAACTGAGGCTCCCAAAAGGCAGCCTCCTGCCCTGTACTTAAGAGGGGGAAGATCTAGCACAAGCACTGGAATCATTGTGTAACCCTACAAAATGGCATCTCTCTCGTGGCCCTTGTGCATCCATCTCCACGGTGCTTGAGGTGCAGTTGACTGTCCCAAACAGAATACTGTGGCTATGTTACTGTAGAATGGACAGGGCAGATGTGGTCTCAAGGGCCAACCTCCGTCCTTTGCCAGCATCTGATGTCTATGTATTAGTTGCAGTCACACTAGCTTCTTTCCAAGTTTCCCAGGAAATCCAGTTGCTATGCAAAAACATGGGTTAACTGACTGATATTTCTGTTCCTAAGACACAGTAGACTTAAATCTTCTGGGAGACCGTTTGTTCCTCTCCTTGTTCCTCTCCTCTCCTTCCGGTAGTTCTTTCAGAACAACTCCCCTCTACTTCAAAACCATTAGCACATACTCTTGCACTTTCCCTGAACTCTACCCATACCTTAACTCCTTCCTGCATGGTTCTTTTTCTGCCTGTGGTTTGATGTCCCTTGAGGCCACATGGCACCTCCTGCTGCTGTATCTCTCTGGCCTTCTAGAATGGCAGCTCTGCCAACCTGGCTGTCAGACAGAGTAACCGCTGAGGTTCGACTCTGCCCTCTGACAACCTGCAGATCCCAAACTTACTTTCTTTTCAGGAAATACAAAAGCACAACTGTTCAGAGTGTCACGTCTGCTGAAAATTCAGCAGGCTCGTTTTCCCTTGCAGGGGTCATTTTGCTCATGATTGATTTTCCGGAAGTGTATTGCTTCCCTTCTTGTTAGGCCATATCTGGATTCACAGCAGCAAGGATCAGTGAACGTTTTCCGTCCGGGTCCCTTTCAGTTGTGCCTGTAAAAAGCCCTTTTAACTACAGCAATCTGGAGGTAGTCACCCTCTGAATCCCTAATTCCTTTCCCTGTTCTGGCTAATGTGCTATCAAGGCTCTACACACTTGCCACCCCGGGAATGCCTTGCTAGCAGCTTCCCATTTTACTTGCTGTGCCAGCAATTCAGCTCACCAGGATGCTTTGTCAATGTAGTAATCCCAGCAATTGTCTACTTGAGTACTTCATGGCAATCAAAAGCTATTTAAGATTTCAGGTTTGCCTTCCTTCCTCCTTCCTTCCTCTCCCCCCCCCCCTTCAAATGTATTCCTGTCACTGGGACATTAGCTTGTTTCTTTTACCAACAGCAGGCAGAAAAATGCATTTAGGCTTCCCGCTATGTTAAGAGGTCTCATTACTCGTCCCCTCGGAGAGCTGACAGCATCTCTAGAGGTTAAACCAAAATAGAAGTGCAGTAAAAAGTGATATTCATCCTCCTTCCGAGACGAACCGTATTCCATTAGTTAGATTTGCTAAGTTGCCTCTTTAACTATTTTTTCTTCTTGCCCAGATATCACAGATCTGGTTCTGTTACGCCTGCTCTCCTAAAAAAAAAACAGGACTATTTAGCAAGCATTGCCAAAATAAAGGATTACAGTCCCTCCCAGCTCAGTTACCATAAAGTGAAAAGGCTACATACACTAACCCTGTCTCCGGACAATATTGTGACAAATTTCCTTTTTGGAATTCCTGACACAAGACACCATCAACGCTAGGAAACCTGTTAGCGGTGTACCGGCGTGGCTCAAGCCTTTCTGTAGGTAAAYGTAAATTACACAGCTCACAAGATTTGCAATCCAAAATACACCATCCCACATGTCAAAGAAAAATATATAACCCTGAAGAAACAGATTCTTTTGCCCAGTTCAAAGCATCAATCATACACCCTCTGTAAGTTAATTACAGGTCTACTGCTGAATTCTAATGAGGCAGGGAAGGAATTAAGCTTTCCTCGAGATTGTCTTCAGTGGGCAATGTGCTTAAGATTTCCCAGATTAAGCAAGTTTACTGCAGTTGATGCTGCTGTAAAGAAAAGTACGCTCTTCCAAAGAGGGGGCTGGGTGGGAGGAGAAGGGTAAAGCGATGGTCTTTGTCCCACGCAGTCCTGCCACCCTGTTCTTACCAGCCAAAAGGGCCAAACGTTTCCCAACCTGCGAAGGGAGAAGGATGGCGCAGGGTTCGTTTTACGGCAGAAYAACGGGGATTTTCTTTCTTAGAGAAAGATCTGTCCCCGAGCTCGCAGCCGCTCACTCGCCAGCCCTCAACCCCCCCAACGTTAAACGGGAACTAGGACAGATCCAAGCTGACGTTTCAGCTCTTGAACTCTTTCAGATTGCTAAGGCGCCTTTCGACACAGCCTCCCCGCGCCGGCCGTTGCCTGCACCCCTGAAGCAATAAGCACGTTTCAGCGGAGCGGGGGGATTTCTCCAAAGCCACAGACAGGGCGCTCGCAGAACACGGTTACTCCGGCCTCGCAGAGCCTCGGGACCGAAGCCGGGCGGAGGCGTCGCGGCTGCGGCGGGCTGCAGCGCCCCGGCACCGCTCCTCAAGCGATAACGCCCGCAGCCCGGAGCGCCCAGCACCCCGGCGGGACGCGAAGAGCGTTTTACCACGTTGACTTCCACGGTCCCAGCCGTCGCCCTACCTGGCCGCGGTGACAGAGGAACGAACCGTGATTTTTTTTTTTTAAATCCTTTGTTCCCAGGCACGTTCGCTGGGTCTCATTCCTAAGCACATGTCTGCAAGTTGGCACGGGTTTTTTTCCTCGTTCCCTCCCCGCATCCTAGGAGTTCCAGCAAACTTTGATGGTGAGGATGGTGAGGATGCTACGGGCTCTCTTCAGAGGCGGCACGCCGCCGCCACGCACACACCCAAACAGAGGGACGGGGGTCGGGGCGATCCCCAAAGGCTCGTGAACCCCCCTCCCGCGGCGAGCCCCCCCCCTCCCCCCCCGGGGCGGCGCCCCCTCAGGCAGCCGGACCGTTAGGACCGTTACGCCGCGGCCGTTGCGGCTCCGGATTCAAACGCGGCCCGCGGCGCCGCCACGGAACCGCCGCGGCTCCCACCTGCGAGGCGGGACCCCCCGCTCCCTCCCCGGCCCCCCGCTCACCGGTGGGCGGCCACGGCGCGGCTCCGCAGGTACTTCTGCGCCGTCATGACCCCCACGAA